>NC_066891.1:25401307-25522286 GCF_022985175.1 Labeo rohita
AAATAAGCTTTCCATTGATGCATAGTTTGCTAGGACAATATTTGGCCGAGATACAGCTGTTTGAAAAACTGGAATCTGAAGGTGCAAAAATTCAAAATATTGAGAAAATCGCCTTTAAAGTTGTCTAAATGAAGTTCTTAGCAGTGCATATTATTAATCAAAAATTAATTTTGGTATATTTACAGTAAGAAATTCACAAAATAATGTGAATTAATGGAACATGATCTTTGCTTAAAGGACAAGTCCACTTCCAGAACAAAAAATTACAGATTATGTACTCAGCCCTTGTCATCCAAGATGTTCATGTCTTTTGAGGAAAACATTTCAGGATTTTTCTCCATGTAATGGACTGATATGGTGCCCCGAGTTTAAACTTCCAAAATGCAGTTTAAATGCAGCTTCAAACGATCCCAAATGCGGTTGTAAATGACCCCAGCCGAGGAAGAAGGGCCTTATCTAGCGAAACAATTGGTTATTTTAATACAAATAATACAATTTATATACTTTTTCATCTCAAACGCTCGTCTTGTCTTGCTCTGCCCAAACTCTGTTTTTTTTCCGGTTCATGACAGTTAGGGTATGTCGAAAAACTCCCATCTCATGTTCTCCCTCAACTTCAAAATCGTCCTGTATCCCTGTTTTAGCTTTTTTGTTAAGGGTGTTTGATCTTCTTTGCATGTTCACTTTGCAAAGACTGGGTTGGTACTTCTGCAGCGATGTAGGATGATTTTGAAATGATTTTTGAAGTTGAGGGAGAAAATACGATTGGAGTTTTTCGACATACCCTTACTGTCTTGAACCAGAATACAGAGTTCAGGCAGAGCAAGACAAGACGAGTGTTTGAGATTAAAAAGCATATAAATTTTTTAAATGAAAATAACCGATCGCTTCGCTAGATAAGACCCTTCTTCTTTGGCCGGGATTGTTTACAACCACATTTGGGATCGTTTGAAGCCACATTTAAACGGCATTTTAGAAGTTCAAAATCGGGGCACCATATCAGTCCATTATATGGAGAAAAATCCTGAAATGTTTTCCTCAAAAAACATAATTTCTTTATGAATGAAGAAAGAAAGACATGAACATCTTGGAAGACAAGGGGGGGAGTAGAATAACCTATAAATTTTTGTTCTGAAAATGGACTTCACCTTTAATCGCTGTTAATGCAGTGGATGACCAATGGCTCTTTGGATTCACATTGTTTGAAGGAAGGAAAACCCTCCCGACCACCAGAGTCCTGCACAAGTCCTGTTTGATAAACTGACGCCACAGTAATTAACAGATCACCCGACCCGGTATCCGACAGTAACACTAATTTAATTCTGTACCCAGCCTGACCTGTTTGACATAAAAACTGACCCGAACCGCACTTATATTAAATCTCCTACATAAGGTAAGCAAAACTCATTTATTTTCTCTTGTAACACAAGCAATAAACCATGAGACATTCTGCATTAATGCATTTAAGAAAAATTAACAGACATGCAGCCCAAAAGAGAGAGGGAGAGCGTGACATCTATTGTGTAAACAATATAAAACTATTGCATACATCATGTGAACAATCTATTTTGAGCAAGTTGTGTATATTATGTATATTTGACTGTCCTCTTTTAGCAGCATGAAAAATAGGCTAAAACTTTTATTCAAATTATGAATAGATTAAATACAGAAAGAGAGCAAAGAGGCTCCCTTTAATATCAATACTACAGCTGTCAATCAGTGGCAGTGCGATTGGCCTCAATGCTCAGTGCTGCAAATCGCACTGTAATTAGAAGCCGGTCTTCAGACAGAGCATGGGACAATTTGAAAACAGCTGCCTATCAGCGTGTACCAGATTGAGTCAAAGTAGTCTTGTCTATTGGACCCGCAATCCACCCGTGCCCATCACATAAAAAATGAAGAAAGACCTACTGTGTGATCCATGGATATTTATCTATATAGGATGAATATTAGTAGAATGAAATTCAGATCTACTACATCCAAGTTGTTTACCAGCATCAGCTGAGTCATTTCATAAATCCTCTCCCATGGCCTCATGGGATAGTAAAGTGTCCATCGTATGCACACTTCAGAATCCTCTCAGAAGTAGTAGGTCTTCCGGGTACTTTTCGCCAACTGTTTTTCAAATACTATGTATTCGGATATATCACTCTTTTGGTGTAAGCTATGCATTAAGGTAGTATTTGAATTCAGTAGCAGTGCCAGACTCAGCTTTGCAGTAATAATAATCATAACTAGATGAGTAAAGTTCGCAAACAAACTTTGAAGTTGGCTTGTAAAAGCCTTGATTGAAAGTTTGTTGTAAAAGTTTGAAGTTTTAAAGTTTAGACAGATAGATTAGACAGTTTCTAGCTTGTTTAGATAGCATGTTTCAAGCAAGATTAACATGTATTTGGGATGCTGCTAGCATAATTAACATGTTGCTAGCATATTTCTAGCATGAGAAGCATGTTGTTACCACGTTTTAGCATGATTAGCATGTTGCTAGCATGTTTTACCATGTTCAGCATGTTGCTAGAATGTTCTCGCATGATTAATATGTTGTTAACATGTTGCTAGCATGTTGCTAACATGTTTTAGCACAATTAGCATTTTGCTAACTTGTAGCATGATTAGCATGTTTTTAACATTACTAGCATGTTAACACGTTTCTTGCCTAATTAACATGATGCTAGGCATGTTTGTAGCATGATTACCATGTTATTAGCATTTTTTTACATGTTTTACATTTTTTAACATGCTTAACATATTGTTAGCATGTTGGTAACATGTTTTAACATGATTAACATGTTGCTAGTATTAACGGTTTTAACATCATTAACATGTTGCGAGTATGATTGGCATGTTTTTAACATCATTAACATGTTCTTATCATGTTTCTAGCATGATTAGCCGTTTTTAACATTAGCATGTTGTTAACATGTTTCTAGCATGATTAACGTGTTGCTAGCATGTTTTAGCCTAACATGTTGTTAGCATGTTTTTAGCATTTTTAACATGTTTTAGACTAATATGATTAACATGCTTTTAACATGATTAACATGCTGCTACATGTTAATATTGCTATATGTTTAGCATGATTAATGTGTTGCTAATATGTTTCTAACCTAATTAAAGTGTTGCTAACATGTTTCTAGCATGATTAACATGTTGGTAGTATGATTAACATGTTTCTTAACATGATTAAGATGTTGTTAACCTGTTTCTAACATCATTAACGTGTTGCTAGCCTGTGTCTAGCATGATTAGCATGTTTTAGCATAATTAGCATGTTGCTAGCATGTTTTTAACATGATTACTATGTTGTTGGAATGTTGTTTGGCACGGTTAGCATGTCGGTAATCATGATAAAAACATGATAAAAACATGTTAACATGTTAATCATGCTAACACGTTCTTATCATTATTAACATTATCATTGTTATTAATATGTTTCTAGCATGATATATGTTGTTAGCTTGTTTTAGCGTATTTTAACATGTTCCTAGCCTGTTGCTATCATGATTAGCATGTTGCTAACATGTTTAAAGTTGTTTGTGTGCTTCGATTTTGAGTGTTGATGTGTACAAATTTTTTAATATCTGTGCACTAATAGAATTACAAACATCCCCATCACACTTATCTGTAAGAAAATACTTTTGTTCTCTAAAAATAGTATTTGTGCAACATCATTACATTACATTTTATTTGTGCTCTGCTGTCCAGTAGTACATGCTTTACTCACCCTCACACTTCATCAAGTCTCAATTTAAGGTGATTGAAAGTTTGTTGTAAAAGTTTGAAGTTTTAAAGTTTAGACAGATAGATTAGACAGTTTCTAGCTTGTTTAGATAGCATGTTTCAAGCAAGATTAACATGTTTGCGGGATGCTGCTAGCATAATTAGCATGTTGCTAGCATATTTCTAGCATGAGAAGCATATTGTTACCACGTTTTAGCATGATTAGCATGTTGCTAGCATGTTTTATCATGATCAGCATGTTGCTAGAATGTTTTCGCATGATTAATATGTTGTTAACATGTTGCTAACATGTTTTAGCACAATTAGCATTTTGCTAACTTGTAGCATGATTAGCATGTTTTTAACATTATTAGCATGTTAACACGTTTCTTGCCTAATTAACATGATGCTAGGCATGTTTGTAGCATGATTACCATGTTGTTAGCACGTTGTAACATGATTAGCATGTTTTTAGAATGTTTCTAGTATGATTAGCTGTTTTAGCATTGGCATGTTGTTAACATGTTCTTAACATGATTAACGCTAGCATGTTTTTAGCCTAATTAACATGTTATTAGCATTTTTTACATGTTTTACATTTTTTAACATGCTTAACATATTGTTAGCATGTTGGTAACATGTTTTAACATGATTAACATGTTGCTAGTATTAACGGTTTTAACATCATTAACATGTTGCGAGTATGATTGGCATGTTTTTAACATCATTAACATGTTCTTATCATGTTTCTAGCATGATTAGCCGTTTTTAACATTAGCATGTTGTTAACATGTTTTTAGCATTTTTAACATGTTTTAGACTAGTATGATTAACACGCTTTTAACATGATTAACATGTTGCTATATGTTAATATTGCTATATGTTTAGCATGATTAATGTGTTGCTAATATGTTTCTAACCTAATTAAAGTGTTGCTAACATGTTTCTAGCATGATTACTATGTTGTTAGCATGTTGCTAACATGTTTTTAACATGATTAACATGTTGGTAGTATGATTAACATGTTTCTTAACATGATTAAGATGTTGTTAACCTGTTTCTAACATAATTAACGTGTTGCTAGCCTGTGTCCAGCATGATTAGCATGTTTTAGCATAATTAGCATGTTGCTAGCATGTTTGATAGCATGATGTTAATCATGCTAACACGTTCTTATCATTATTAACATGTTATTAATATGTTTCTAGCATGATATATGTTGTTAGCTTGTTTTAGCGTATTTAACATGTTCCTAGCCTGCTGCTATCATGGTTAGCATGTTGCTAGTTTAAAGTTTGTTGTTTAAATGTTTAAAGTTGTTCGTGTGCTTCGATTTTGAGTGTTCATGTGTACAAAATTTTTAATATCTGTGCACTAATAGAATTACAAACATCCATTGATGCAACACTCTCTTTAGTTTACGTATTATAGTCTGATGTGCTTTTCATGAGCTCATGTCTTTCCAGTCTTTCTCTCTTCTTTTTTCTGTGGTCCAGTTCTCTCTAATCTCTCAGTGTCATTTCCAAGGCCTGGTTATGGCCACTGTTTTTACACATCTGTCAAACACTGTCTGATAAAAGCACAAAACCTCACCGAGGTAGGTCCGGAAAATAAGACGAAGGGCTCCATGCATGGTTGAGAAGATCTATTACGTTGGAAATTATGTTCAGAGTCTCCTGTAGGCATTACTCCCTGAAAATGCATTTGTCAATAGACTCAATTGATAGCCTCTGTGTTTCTCACCCATCAAAATTAGACGAGAACTTGATAGAAAACACGAAAAGGATCAGAATAAAACTCAGTTTCGAACTTAAAATCGATATTATTCTGAAGCATGTTTACTAGAAATGAAAGAAGCCATTAATCTTTGAATTGACGCATTATGTAACCTATCATTCATTCATGCATTGAATGCTCAGTGGGAACCGGGTCTTGTGTGTCATGCCTCATTCAAACACCCACACACAAACCTACCGGCCATGGATTTTTATTTTTATTTTTTTGACCTGTTTTACTCTTCCTCTTGCTGTCACTTCACATATTGAATTGCTCTTTCTCCGTCTGTGTGCTGAAATTTGCTTCCGTACTATTCTGACATCAGTCTTTTTTAGTTTTTGTCTGTGCATACAAGCTGTTTCAGGATCAGTGCTAGCTGTTGCCCTCTTAAATGTCTCCAGACTATTTCATTTTCCCAAGAGTTCGTGCCAGTGATAAAGACAGCTTGTCGTTCAGCTGGCACAGTTGTTGGTTGCCCAAGGCCTTGCCATTATTAGAACAATGTCACCAGTATTTACAGTTGCCTTCAGAGCGCTCGGCTTTGCCAGACTGACCTCAATGCTGTCTTCATAAAATAAAATGTTGTTTATAAGCCTTCAGAGACATTACGACCTTTTCCCCATTTAATTTTAAATGATTTGTCTAACTACTTGTCAGAGGCGGTTAACATGAGATGGTTGTCTTGTTTTTCAAGAAAAATATCTGCAACATTCTTTAAGAAAATTCAAGATAAATTAATTAAATATCAAAACAGAATAAGATAATAATACATATTTTCAAAGTATATATGCCTAAACTTAGAATTTCATAAATATATATAGCATAAAAAGCATGTTATTGGTTATTTAGTACTGATCTGAATAAGATATTTCACATAAAAATGTTTACATACAACCCACTAGAGAAAATAATAGTTGAATTTATAAAAATGACCCACTTCAAAAGTTTACATACGCTTGATTCTTAATACTGTGTTGTTCCCTGAATGATCCACAGCGGTGTTTTTATGTTTAGTGATAGTTGTTCATGAGTCCCTTGTTTGTCCTGAACAGTTAAACTACCTGATGTTCCTTCAGGTCCCACAAATTCTTCGGTTTTCCAGCATTTCTGTGTATCTGAACCCTTTCCAGCAATGACTGTATGATTTTGAGACAACTGAGGACAACTGAGGGACTCATATGCAACTGTTACAGAAGGTTCAAATGCTCACTGTTGCTCTTAATGCATTGTGTTTCCTTCGGGAGTATCAGTGATCATTTGAACCTTCTGTAATAGTTGCATGAGCCCCCAATAACATGCATTTTTAACATTTTACAGTTGTAAACACGACGGCTTTCTTCTTTCGTGAGGAGGTTTGGCATCACGGCATCTTTGTTTCCAGGCGGAACATTAAAGAATGCGACACACACATCTCCTGGAAATCCTGTATAATTCAACCAATCCGATGAAGACTTTGAAACTCCTGAAGTATTACCATTTTTGTGTGTCGTATACAGGGCCTAAAAATTAACACTTGCCAAGCGCCAAATGCGAGAAAAAATCTGCGTTGGTGAGTATATGTTACAGTGTCAGTTGGCAGTTGGTGGGATGTAGCCAGTAGGCGGGATGTTTGCAATGTAGTGAAAACAATAGCCAGTTTTTAAAGAGATTCGTTGTTTCTGACGTATGCGAATAAAATAATATTTTCCGAACACAAGATCATCATTATTAGCTGTTCTGTCATAAGCAACAAGAGCGAATCAAATAATGGAATACAAACGAGCTGATGTGAGAACAGTGTGATGGCCAGCTTGTCCCTAAACACAGTTCTAATAACTTTTACCTGAGAAGATACTGCTGCTTCATTTCAGAAGAATAACTTTTCCCTTCTTTATTCATCATAAACCGAGAACACATACCAGGGGTTACGCCGCCTAAATGGTGCAGTAAAATACAGTTTGAAAGTTTGCACTTTCGGCTGTATGCAAACACTGAGCCACTTTAGACAGCGCACCAGTAGTGCTTCAAATGACGAAAACACACACAATTATGTCAAAATGCACGATTTTGTTGAGTTGCCTCATAAACGTATTCTTTAATGAGTTATGAGAGTGGCGGAATTTGATATGTGCCAGATCCGCATCATGTGCATCAGGTTTTAAATAGACCGTGCTGATTTTAGTGAAACCAAACCTGCTAAAGATTGTCACTGATGTAAATCAAAGAATAAAAGAAAAAGAGAAGTCACTCAACTGCTCTAGTCGCTGATTAACTTTTCTAGCTTGAATAAAGATTTATCTGTATAGTTTATGCATACACAATTTATAGTTTATGTGAAGATTGTTTTAAAATCACTTAAATTAAAAGTTGTTATATATTTCCTATAAAAGCCTAAAAATATCAAATAATAGCTTTAAATTACACTGTAATGTTGAATGGCTATAATTAATAGGTAAAATTGAGGGAGAATGCATTTAATACAGACACCAGTAGCAGGACAAATTAAAAACATTGTAAATATATTTAATCATTGTAGTAGTAATAACTGCCTGTTTTTGCAAAAAGCATTTCACGGACGTTAAAAAGAAAATTTGGCTGGTAAATTTTATCACATCATCGGCCACAGGCAGGTAAAGATAGGTTTAGGCCCTGGTTGTATACATCAGACGTTTAACCAGCGGTCCGTGGGTGTGACGTCTGAGGCTGAGACTACTGCCCAACCATGAAGCAATGCAAATAGCAATCATAGTATAAAATTTTACATCTTTTAATATTTTGCAATAAACTTCAAATAGCTATTTTGTACTTAAAATTAATGATTTGACTACAAGTCATTCATTGAAAGTATAAATAATAGCATTTTATATAATATAATTTCTGTAGTTTGTATTAGGGCTGTCACAATTCCTCAATTCTATTTTAGTATTCGATTTTAAAAAAAAAATCCTCAACTGCATTTTGCCCGTGTCGAGTAATCGGCAAAATACCGGAAGTGGCATATTCCACAGAGGAGAACCCATAAATAGCATTATTAAATGTTTCTAAGACCTGCATTAAATATTAAACCCATTAAAAAATAACAATCAAGCATAATGCTATTGTGAATTCACAAATTAAATATATGCAGGTTTAATAGCTGTAATTATTTACATGCGTGTAGGTTACATATTTGCATCTCAGAGTGGCTCCACAGTAAATAGTGCTCTACACGAATTGTTATCATTTCTGTGTGGAATATCTCAGTCTCCATCTCAGCATATATTAATGTTCATCTGGGAACGCAATGCTCGCATTTCATTATATTCGTAAAGTAAATAATTTATAAACATATGCAAACACAGGATTCATTATCTTTCTCAATATACTAACTGCTCATCGCAGTTTCAAAATAAAAACTCATACGCTCACTCTGAGTTTACATATTTTAATGTCCACATATTCAAGGAAATACAGTGGCTGTAGCATTTCTATCATAAAGAAATGATTAAATATTAAAAATTAAGTGGACATTTAAATGAAATGTTGTTTAGTCAATATTAAACAAGGATTACACCACGCAGTAAAGAGTAAAAACAGTTGACAGGCTGTTGGCATCTCTGCAGTCATTTGATATAATGCGTAATGTATTAGTTCTATTGTTTATAATACTTTATGTATTTTCACAGTTTTGTTTAATACAACCACATGATTACTTGCTTTTGATACTTTATTTCAACCAATTATTTCTTCATTGCTATTATGTATTTTAAGTCATTTTAAAGGCTATAGTTGGCTTACGTCTATTTTTATTACCTCAAAAAAGTCATTATAATTATCTGATTACTTGATTCATTGTCAGAATGATCAACCGATTACCAAAATAATCATTAGCGACAGCCCTAGTTTGTACAGATAAGTATTTGTGTATTTCTTGAAGCTGGCTGGTGAACAGGAAATATTTTTCAGGGATCAAGGCTGCTGAAAATATGGCAGTCACTATTGCACCCTATTGCAATATATCCGGTCTTGGAGAAAAAGAAAATAAGAACGTCTCTAGAAAAAGATTTACTCTACGCTACACTTGCACCCGGCACAAAAATATGGGCCGCTCACAGCGCTGCTACAAGGCTGTCTGCGAGCGTGACATGAGAACACCGTAAATGAAGAAGAGCTGGGAAGACGGCTGTTCCAGATGGAGAAATGTCCTGCAGCTACAGATGAAGAGTGGAGGAGGAAACTCATTAGCCAGGCAGAGGACAAAAAGCCCTGCCGTAAGGACTGCTGCCACACTGGCGACGGCACAGGTACAGGATCTGGCACAGCCAGTCACGATCACATCAGTCTGATTATTCATGGTTGACATCATTTCCTAGAGCGCCCAAGGAAATTCAGCTTTTGTACATCATTTGCTACAACGTTTCAGCAAAACGAGAATAGTGGGAATTACACAAAACTCTAAATGAATGTGTCTGGATTCAGTTAAAAGAATATGGGGGGAAAGTTCTTAAAGAAATAGTACACCCAAAAATGACAATTTGTGACAAAATGACAGTTTGCTTCTCCATCAGAACAGATTTGGAGAAATCTAGCATTACATCACTTGCTCTCTGGATCCTCTGCAGTGAATGGGTGCCGTCAGAATGAGAGTCCAAACAGCTGATAAATACATAACAATAATCCACAAGTAATAGACACCACTCCAGTCCCTCAGTTAACATCTTGAGAAGTAAAAACCTCCATGTTTGTAAAGAAAAGACGTTTTTATCTACAATAACTCTTCCTCCATTGAGAAAGTCTGTTCCCCGTTGTCCTCTCACATTGAAATCCAGTCTTTTCATTATTAATCAAATTCTCTTTCTTCTTTGTTCTCATCTGCCATAACAAAGGATTCTCTATCGATCACCCTTTCTTCACCTCTCTGATGCGTTTCTCAGGTCATCTGGGTCAACTAATTGCTGGTTTGTCCTTATTCGAACCCTGGATATCAGCCAGCGTTTTGTAAATCAATGAAACTTCAATTGGCTGTTTGTTACCTGGGAAAGATCTGTGCAGCTGTTTTAATGGAGTAGCCGTAATGGCATTTGCCGCCGTCCCCTGCAAGGACAAAGCGCATTTCTGAGAGTACAAATGCAAATCATTTTGAAAAGAACTTTTATGTAGTAATGCGCTGCATGCATTTTTTTATTATTCTAAACTATAATGGATGGTTACATTTCAATGTCAGTTTCAAGTACAGTGTTCTGGCATGCTCTCCATCTCTCTCTCTCTCTCTCTCTCTCTCTCTCTCTCTCTGTCTGTTTTAGGTTGGTACATGAGCTGTTTGCTTTGTGATGATGAGTTGATGGGGATGAGGGCTGCTGTTTGTTTCCTGCTCTTTGCATTCTGGTTTTGTCAATAGTAAATGGACATTCAAGTAAAGACAATGAACACTGTGTCAATAAGGATGCAAATTACAAGGGTCCGCATAAGGTTAGGGGGCTGAATGTACATACAACATTGGCTGACTTTCACTGCATGAGCTGGAATTTAAATGGGAATAATAGGAAGTAAAAATCACTGAATTGCAATTTAAAGAAATTGAAAATAGTTTCACAATGGAGAAATAAGAAATAAGATGACCATAATTTAAATAAAAGTTATTACTATAATATAACTATAAAATGATCTGTAATTTATGATGCAGTATAATAAAATAGTAATAATGTACAATAAATATTCATTTAAAATAAGTTCAATACAGTCAAATTAACAGACAGTGCCATACAATTTTAAAAATGTCGACCTTTTTTTTTTTTTACAAGTAACGATAAAGTGTGTGAAATATAAAATTAATACTGCTTGTTTTAGTAACTTTTTATGTTTTTTAAGCAGTCTCATCATCCTCACTAAGGATGTATTTATTTTATGAAATATACCGTAAAAACAGTAATATTGTGAAATATTATTACAATTTCAAATAACTGTTTTTGATTTATATATATTTTAAAATGTAATTTATTCCTGTGATGTAAAGATGAATTTTCAGCATCATTACTCCAGTCTTCAGTGTCTAATATGCTGATTTACTGCATTTTGTATTATTATCAATCTCAAAAACAGATGTGCAGCTTGATATTTTTGTGGAAACTATGATATATTTTTAAGGATTCTTTGATGAATACAATAGGAACAGCATTTTTTTGAAAAATAAAAATCTTTGTAACATTATAAATGTCATTTTTGATCAATTTAATTTATCACAATTTAACACATCTTGCTGAGAAATTATTATAAGTAATAAAAATATTTATTCAAAAAACCTGACTCCAAACTTTTGCCGAAAGTGCATTACTTTTAATATTTTTATTTTAAAATATTTATATCTATATGTATATAGTATATTATATACTGGGAGTTTGATAACATTTTACTGGGACACTATTACAAAAATCTATTAAAAACCACACTTATGCCAGTTTATTTATTTGTTGGTAATGCTTTACAATATGCTGTCATTTGTTAACATTAGTTAATGTATGTAACATGAACAAACAATGAGCAATACATTTATTACACTATTTATTCATCTTTGTTAATGTTAGAAAATAAAAACACAGTCGTTCACTGTTTGCTCATGTTAGTTCACAGTGCATTAACTAATGTTAACAAACACAACTTGTGATTTTAATAATGCATTAGTAAATGCTAAGATTAATAAATGCTGTGTAATTATTGTTCATTCTTAGCTCATGTTAACTAACGTAGTTACCAATTTGTTTTACTGTTTTCATCATTGTAAATTAAATAATTATATATCTACACTCATGAGCTTCCACTTGAGGTTTTGCCATACCATGGAAATGTGGATTTCACACAATAAATCTCTCTCAGGTATAATCTGCCTCTGACCCTCGTTCACCTGTTTTTTCCACTGCTGTCCTCTCCCTCTTCCTCCCAGGCGTTTTTTTCTCTCTCTCTTCCTGCTTCATTGTTCAGGGTTATGTGTGGAGGAAAACCAAAGCCAAATGCTCCATGGGAACAGATCAAAGAGAATAATTCCTTTCCTGTTCCTCTCCTCTTTACCTCCTCCAGAGGCTCAATCCTTGGGCTCCACTCGCATCATGTGTTTCAGTCCTGGCCTGCGCATTCACAATACAGAAGCGATGATAACAGGATTACGTTTTAGTCCTGATTATCACAGGGTGGCATACAAAGGACACGTCTGAAAGAATCCCAGGCAGAAATCTTTACGTCTCAATCATGAAAAACACAGACTGCAGAACTGTAAATGTTCTGTAAAGCGTCTGGTCTGGATTGGCAAAACATGAAATTTGACTTCAGTGCATTTCTGTTTGTAACACTTCAGAACAATCTGTGCTAATGGTAAAAAAATCTCCTGACTTTTCTGAAATGTTACGTATATTGAGACTGGCAGTTGAGCTTTATGCCAGCCAATTCTTTTGACATTGACTTCATACCAGTAAGGGCAATAGAGAAGAATGGAGAAAACTTTAATTCATATTCAAGTCTGTACTTCCAGGTCTTAGGCAATTTCATTTAGCCAGGCCACTGAAAGCAATGGATTTCATATTGTATTTGAATAAGTTGCGTGTTAAATGCAGGCATTTAGGTTTAAATCTATAAGCTTTCAAGAACGGTCTTCTCAGCCCAGCTGATTTTTCTGATGTTGTAGGCACATTTATTAAATTGACCTGCCGAAAGCCCTCGAGTCTGATGTGACAGTGTCTGCTTTCATTATCGTCCATACAGAGAAAATATATAGCTGGAGCACTGAGGTAGTGTGAAGATGCTTGATAGATCCCATTTGATGAAATATGAGCTTAAAATTAGCTATTTACTTGCACTGGTTCAACAGAGTGATTTTATTTAACAATCACAAGCACAGATTGAGCTTTAAAATATGAACTGTACTGATCAATGTATGACACCAATAATGGAACCTTGAAGCTCCATCAAAAACTCCATTAAAAACCATAAAATTGCATTAAACCACTTTTTACACGTTCACAAAGTTTTAATATTAAAATTTAAGACTTTTACTTTAGTATTTGAAAGTACTTAAGGAACAACTTATAAGAGTGAGTTTATTTATTTATTTATTATTTTGCAATTATGTACATATTAATACAAATATATACATCTCACAACAGAAGTAGAAAAAGGGTATACAGAGAGAATAATAAAAAAAAAAAGACAAGTGCATGTTCAAGTGAGATTATTATTTATGCGCCACTCCTGTGACTAAACAGAATCGCAGGTTTCCAAACACTCCCCTCGTCTCCCATTGGTCGGAATAACCGAAAGCCCTCACCATTGGTTGAGCCGACATCACAGTAATGGAGCAAGAGTGGTTACACTTTTCAGGGCAATCAGACTACAAATGGTTCAAATTTAATTGTCTAGGCATATTGGGCTAGAATAAAAGTAAGTATTCTAGTACTAAAAACATAGACTGTAAAAACTATGGACGTAGTGTCCGTGACGTCACCCGTAGGTTTCTGAAGCGCATTTTTGAATCTGTTAGTGGGCGGGAATCGGCCGTCGCCATTTTGTAATGACGTCACTGTACGTCACTCCCGGATAATCGAAAATGGGCAAAGAGGCGGGGCGTGGGTGGAGCTGGTTGCTGAAACCACGCCCGCCTAGCGCGACTGTAGTGACAGCAGCGGCAATCCACCTGTCACTCAAGTGGCCACGCCCTAAATTATGCAGAACTTTAAGGCTTAATATAATTTAAACGGATGAGTTACAAAAAAATTCACCACTCCTCACAGTTGACAAGAAGGGCACAATTAGCTAGACCAAAACCACTTTTTGTACCAGGCTGTAAACATATTTTTTTCTGCTGTAAATTTGGCCATTTTAACATGCGGAGACTACTGAGCCAGTCTCTAGCGGCCCGTCGATTAATTGCAATTTAAGTCACTTCCGTGTTGCACTTTAAGTGCTGTTCTGAAATAATTGTCACCACAGAAATCAAGCCTCTGCTGCCCTCTGTAGATAAAACTCAAATTGGTGAGGTATTCTGTCTACAAATGACATTAAGCTTTAAGATACTTTAAGATACTATTTTAGCCAAAAATAACTATTTTTATTTTTTTATTTAAAAAAAAAAACAACAACAAAAAAAAAAAAAAACTCAATAAAAATCCTAAAGGATATGTACAGATCAGGATAGATATTTCAGGATCGATTGGAATTCCATCATAATTTTAAACCAAAAGGATCCTAGTAGCATCAAATAATACTTATCAAATTCCATAAATCTAACAATATAAAATTAAAACAATGCTTTTTTACTCTTTCGTGATTCTTTGATTATTTGATTCTACAGTAAATTTGAAATCGAGTAAGTTACACATGCTTTAAGATAAAGTCCACCAAAATACACAATATTTCTAGGTATTTTTTTCGTGTCATGTCATCCTATTTCTGGGTATGACAGAAACAGTCAACAACAAAAGCACAAAGAGCAGGTGAATTTAGGTCAAGCTACTTCACACCGCCCGTCCTGTGAGAGCGCTATAGGACCGCGAACAGATTTTAAAAGCAGACTTTTATGTCACAGGAAGCGCGACTGTTGTTGTTCCGGAAGTGAAGCGTGTTGTCGGCAGCGCAACGATGGCGAGCGCTACAGCGAAACAACCCGCGAAATCTGCAAGCAAAGCCCAGTCCGGAGGGGCTGGCGGGGCCGCAGGTGGAGCACCGGCAATGCCGCTCGCGTCTCCGCTCATGGGGGGCTTGAATAAGAAGAAGAAGCCGTTTCTCGGCATGCCTGCGCCGCTGGGTTACGTGCCCGGTCTGGGTAGAGGGTGAGAGACCAATATATACATACAATAATTATGACAGTCCAAAGAGTGTGAGACGCCTCATTCACTGCATAAATTAATAATTATAATAGCACTTTCTGATTTTCAGACAGCTATATCAAGTTATAAACGCAGTGCTGTTTGTTGTGATGTCTCGTTAATACGTAATTTGTTTTTATTGATGTTGTTGTAATGTTACGTATTGTGTTGTGCTGTGTTAATGTGCTATTTTAAGATGTATTATAATATGTTATGATGCTTTGCGTTGTTCTATGTTATAAGATCTCTTGTAATTTCACACTACTTTGAAACTTAGGCTCTCTTATGCTCACCATGGCTGCATTTATTTGGTCAAAAGTATAGTAAAAGCAGTAATATTGTGAAATAATTCTACAATATAAAATAATTGCTTCATATTTTAATGCTTATTAAAATGTAATTTATTCCTGCGATGCAAAGCTGAATTTTCAGCAGCCATTACACCAGTATTTTCAACAATAATTATAAGAAATGTTTCTTGTGCATCAAATCAGCATATTATAATGATTTCTAAAGAATTATGTGACAATGTAAGCTTGAGTCATGATGCTGAAAATTCAGCTTTGCGTCACAGGAATGAATTACATTTTAAAACATATTCAAATAAAGAAGCAGTTATGTCAAATTGTAATATTTCACAATACTCTAGCCTTTGTGAGCATAAGAGCCTTATTTCAATTACATTAAATATGTAAAAAAAAATCATAATTAGTCCAAAATTTTCACAGGTATTACATGTTGTAATATTTTATGATATACACTGAACGGTGATGTATTGTGCTCCTCAGTGCCACGGGTTTCACCACGCGATCTGATATCGGTCCCGCTCGTGATGCAAACGACCCAGTGGACGATCGGCACGCACCCCCTGGGAAGAGGACGGTGGGCGATCAGATGAAGAAAAACCAAGACGATGATGACGAGGATCTGAATGACACCAACTACGATGAGGTACACCTGCAGTTTATCATGAATTGTGTTGACCCCCGTGTAATTGCATGCAAAAAAATGCAATAGAATATGCAAAATTATGTTTAATAAATATTAAGATTCATTGATACCACATGTGTCTGACTGTGAAAGGAAAAGCACTTAATTTGTATTTAACTTCATTGGTATATTTGTAAGATATGACACTAGTTTGTACTATTAGTCTGAATCTGTTTCTCTTTATACTTTAGTTCAACGGCTATGCAGGCAGTCTGTTCTCTAGTGGGCCGTATGAGAAAGACGATGAGGAGGCGGACGCCATCTACGCTGCACTGGATAAGCGCATGGATGAAAGGCGCAAAGAAAGAAGGTGTGCAGACTTTCTTTTCTCATCTACACTTGTTTGTTTTTGTATGATGTCTCTTATCTCATTTTGATCGTGTCTTTAGGGAGCTGAGAGAGAAAGAAGAGATCGAGAAATACCGTATGGAGCGGCCCAAAATTCAGCAACAGTTCTCAGACCTAAAGGTTTGTGTGTAACCTAGTGTCCAAAATTGTGTAAATTTTTTTTTTTTTTTACTTATGCACTACTGTTCAAAATTTGGGGGTTAGAAAGATTTATTTTTTGAAAGAAAATATGCTTTTATTCAGGAAAGATGCATTTAATTGATCAACAGTGACAATTAAGAAATTTATATTATGTTACAAAAGATTTGTGTTTCAAATAAATGCTTTCTTTGTGAACTTTTTTTTTATCAAGCAATCCTGTAAAAAAAAATCATAGTTTACACAAAAATATAAAGCAGCAAAAATGTTTTTGACATTTTTGATAATAATAGATGATTCTTGAGCAGCAAATCAGCATATTAGAATGATTTCTGAAGGATCACGTGAAACTGAGGAGTGGAGTAATGATGCTGAAAATTTACCTTTAATCAATTAAATAAATTACATTTTGAAATATATTCAAATAGAAAACAGTTCTTCTAATTTGTAATAATATTTGACAGTATTATTGTTTTTACTGCATTTTTGCTCAAATTCTTGTAGACTTTGTGAGCAGAAGAGACATTTCTCAAACCCCAAAGTTTTGAACAGTAGTGTAGATGCTAACAATAATGTTGTATTATTTCTGCCTTCCAGAGGAAGTTAGCTGAGGTTACAGAGGATGAATGGTTGAGTATTCCTGAGGTTGGCGATGCCAGGAACAAACGTCAGAGGAATCCCCGCCATGAGAAGCTCACACCAGTGCCGGACAGCTTCTTTGCCAAGCACCTTCAGACTGGAGATAACCACACTTCTGTTGACCCTTTGCAAGGGGTGAGTAACATCTCGTCAGCTTTCGCAGTGCATCATTATCTGTCAGGAAAATATGAATATAATCAGAGCACAATGCATTGCATCGCAGGATCCTGTGCACTTTAATGTTTAATTGCAAAATACAAAGCAATGCAATTTCTAATTGAGCCTGTTTCCTTTTTCAGCAATTTGGTGGGCTAACGACACCTTTTCCGGGGGGCCTGAACACACCCTACCCCGGTGGCATGACGCCGGGTGCTGGAGAGCTGGACATGAGGAAAATTGGACAGGCCAGAAACACTCTGATGGACATGAGGCTCAGTCAGGTGACACACCACAGCATTTTAATTGCGAACTTAATTACCTTAAAGAAATCCAAAAGTTTCTGCAGTGTTTTTGTTGGTGTCTACAGGTGTCTGACTCTGTGAGTGGACAGACAGTTGTTGATCCTAAAGGTTATCTCACTGATCTCAACTCTATGATCCCCACACATGGAGGAGACATCAGGTACTGAGTGTTTTACCTAGGGCTGGGTGATAATTCGATAACGATAATTATCACGCCATAATTTTCCTCGATAAAACGATATGAAGAGTTCGATAAACGTATACTATAATTTTTATGTGCCAAAAGTGGAACGAAACAGCACGACTCATTTGAATTGCGCCACACAGACCGTTTGTCCGCTTGGACCAAAGTTCAAATTGCCACGCTGCGCGAGCACGCTAGAGAAAAAGCATTTATTATCTCGATGCGGCGTGGACGCGCCTGGAATGCGCATTAACAATAATAGCGCAGCTGCCACGCGCCGACATTTGAAATAACGAACTTGAGCGAGCAAAAGAAGATATGTGAATGGCTCCATGACGCGAGCACTAAACAGCGCTGTGAGATCCAGTGTGAAACACTTGAATTCAGCATGAACACATGGCTGTGATTCAAACTAGTTTAAAGCTGTGTGCAACGAGACATTCAGAAGGCTTTTCAGTCTACACATTGCCATCATTTACCATGAATTTACTGTAGTAATACTCACTGCACCATGGTATTGTGGCAGCAATGTGGGATATTCACATTTTTTACAGGAATAATGGTATATAATTATAGTATGTATTTGTGATTAAGCATGTGTGCATTTATACTGAATGTTATTAGACTACCGTTTTTCATACAAATAGGCTACCTATAAAACCATGTAGTTATATTTTTACCATGGTATTGAGGTACCATTATGTGTGGTTTTAACTGTGTTTATCATGATTTAAAATGTATGCTTGCTACTATGGGAGACCAATGCTTAATTAAAAAAAAAAAAACTGGGTCAGAATAAATTTAACCATGTAAAACTGAAGTTGCTACAATTTTTACTAATGTTACTGATTGATAATGAACAAAAACGTACCTCTGAATCCTCAAGCTACTATCAAATGTGCATTTCTAAGAGACAAAAAAGTGATATTATTATTATTATTATTATTATTATTATTATTATTATTATTATTATTATCATTATCAGACAACCCAAACCTGTTTCTTGATTTGAAACAATATAACTCATTAGCACATGCAGAAATTATTTTTTCTGTTTAGATATTTATTTTAAGGAAAATTAATGATCTGGTTTCTACAACTTTCACTTTATAGTGATAATTCTCAATATCGACTGATATGAAAAAATTGTCGTGATAATTTTTTGCCCATATCGCCCAGCCCTAGTTTTACCATTATGAGCTCTATATCTGGACTGTTTGTGTTGCATTTTTTTAATGTCATTCTGTATGTGTGCAGTGATATTAAGAAGGCTCGTCTCCTACTGAAGTCAGTGAGAGAAACAAACCCTCACCACCCACCCGCATGGATTGCTTCTGCTCGTCTGGAGGAGGTGACTGGAAAGCTGCAGGTGGCCAGAAACCTGATCATGAAAGGCACTGAGATGTGTCCAAAGGTGAAGTGCAAAAAGAGTGAGGAAAGATTATGTACTAGGGATGTGACTGTACTTGTATTCATACCGAAAATTTTCAGTACGAGCCTTTAGGTTCAGTATGCATGTGTACCAAACAAGTACAGCATTTTTTCCCCCAGGAAATTCAAACAATAATGCGTTTTGACAGTCTTTGATGTGGTGTGACAGATCGCCGTATAAACATCTCGGAAAGCTGCTTCTGGGATGGTTCAGAAACGTGCTGGTTTAAACATAAGCATTGACTAGAGTGGATGCGATCAGCTCCGGTGGCCGTGTCAGTTCTGTCAACTCTTCTTAGACTTGCGCAGTATAAATGAGGTCTGTTCAAATGGCAGCGTGCGAGCGAACGTGATCATTCCTTCCTCAGTACTACTAGTATTCACAAAAATCAATCAACATCTCACACCACATGTAATCGCTCAATCAGTGTTTCAACCGTGGAAAGACGTCAACAAAACAGCATGGAAAAAAAAACATCAGGTATCATTTCGTTTACCTCAGGCAAGTCATCAGTGTCCACAGCTTGTTTGTTCACTAGAGAAATGAAGTCTAGAGAAGAGCATTTCGCAAAATATTATACTAAGTACTCATTATATTGTACATATTGTACTCTACCTGTTAGTCTTAATTAATGTATGTTTAAATTAATCTGTTAGAAAACATGTTATGACAGCCACTGTGAAACGGAATATGTTTTAAGAAATAGAATTTTTATAATTTATATGTTTAATTTCAAAAAGTAATGGTAATTAAATTTAAGTTTGGGTTAAGGCTCCCTATGGTTTAAAGCATAAGCTGAAGTAGATTTTTATCACATAAAAGAGCATTTTAATTATAATTGAATGTATTTAAAGAAAGAGCAACTTGTTCAGTAAACCACTATTTATTTAAAATAGTGGCGTACCGAAATCATACTGAACCGTGAAGAGGTACGAACTGAACCATCATATTTGTGTACCGTTACACCCCTACTATGTACAAATAAATTATGGCCCTGATATATTTAAGGTAAAGTTCATTATTCACTTAGTGGTAAACAGAAGTTTGAAATTTCTTAGCAGTGGTTCACTGTTAGTGAACATCCCTATATTCACTACCAGTTAAATGTTTTTGAACAGTAAGATTTTTAATGTTTTTAAAGAAATGCACCAAGCCTGCATTTATTTGATCCAAAGTACAGCAAAAACAGTAAAATCTTGAAGTATTTTACTATTTGAAATAGCTGTTTTCTATTTGAACATATTTTAAAATGTAATTTGTTCCTGTGATTTCAAAGCTGAATTTTTAGCATCATTACTCCAGTCACATGATCCTTCAGAAATCATTCTAATATTACGATTTACTGCTCAAAACATTATTATTATTATTATTATTATTATTATTATTATTATTATTTAGTTGAAAACAGCCGAGTAGAATTTTCAGGTTTCTTTGAATAGAAAGTTCAGAAGAACAGCATTAATCTGAAATATAAATATTTTAGCATTATAATTGTCTTTATCATCACTTTTGATCAGTTTAAAACATCCTTGCTAAATAAAAGTATTAATTTCTATAATTTCTTTCCCCCAAAAAAATTATACTGACTCCAAACTTTTGAATGGTATAGTGTATAATGTTACAAAAGCTTTTTATTTCAGATACATTTTGATTTTTTTAGATCTATTTATTCATCAAAGAATCCTGTAAAATGTACTCAACTGTTGTAAATATTGATAATAGTGATTAAAAAGTGTTTCTTAAACAGCAAATCAACATATTAGAATGATCATGTGACACTGAAGACTGGAGTAATGATGCTGAAAATGTATCTTTACATCACAAAAAAAAAAAACATTTAAAATATATTAAAATAGAAAGCAGTTATTATAAATATTTTCACAATATTACTGCTTTAGCTGTATTTTGGATCAAATAAATGCAACAAAAAAAATCTTACTGTTCAAAAACTTTTGACTGGTACTCTACATACTCTGCTGAGAGTGTGTAAATGTTGTAAGCTTTCCTCTCAGTAACAAAGAAACATATGTTCCAAACCCATAAGACCTTTGTTCATCTTTGGAACACAAATTAAGATATTTTTGATGAAATCCAGGAGCTTTTCAGACATCTTATGGGTTTAGAATGACATGAGAGTGAGTAATTAATGATAGAATTTAAAGTAAAAAGACAGTCCCTTTAAAGTAAGAAGAAATACTTTTTGTTTGTTTGACTATGTCCAGTAGGGGGCAGTATGTGTATGAGCCATTGAAGTTTTACAGCTTTAGGAATACTGCCAGTGTTGACAGGTTGTCATAGCAATACATTTACGACCTGCAAAAACCCACTTCCCAAAATGCTGTAAATATACTTCAATAACAACATGTCATGGTGAATGAATTAAGCCTGGTTTATGTAAGCTGTGTCAGTCAATTTATTAGTGCTGACTTTGGACTCTGAGAGAAAGAACTGGAAATGAAAACAGTGAGCGGAAACAATGTCAGGCCCTTTTGCTCCCAGTGTGTGCACAGCTTCATTAAGTGTTGGGAAATTTCGGCAGGCTCATTAATCAAAGTTCAGCTTCGCAGTTCAGCAGAAGAACAGTGACACACTGGCTGCGCCTCAAAGCCTAGTGAGCTGCCCACTTAGACAGGATGTTTGGGCGTGATCAGTACATTCAGTCATCCAACGCCTGTGACAAACTAAAATGCTGCTTTGGCAGCTGATTCTATAAATCATTGAGCATTCATTTTTAATAATTCACCAGCCAATTTTCAGTTATTCCCTACATGTTAACTATTGCGCATGGCTCCACACACAATTCAAAATCTAGTCACCACTTGGCAGTCATTTAGGACTTATTTGCAAGCTTTGGTGTCCAATTCATGTAAAAATGAACCAGTTCTTTTTGAGTCAGTCAAACTGCCTCATTGACTGATGATTTAGTGTTTTGCATAGTTTACTCTGCTGAAGATGTTATCTGTTCTGAGTAACTGTGTTTAAGAGTGTTTATGTGTCTGTATTATCTTCATAGAGCCATTGTGTTTATAATCTGTGCTGTTTTGTCTGTTCAGAGTGAGGATGTTTGGCTAGAAGCCGCCCGGCTCCAGCCTGGAGATACGGCGAAGGCTGTAGTTGCCCAGGCGGTGCGTCACCTCCCTCAGTCTGTGCGCATCTATATCAGAGCCGCGGAGCTAGAGACGGACATCAGGGCCAAGAAACGAGTGCTCAGGAAAGGTCAGTGCCTGTCTGTGTCTTTGTCTGTTTCTCTTCCGCCAAACCTCTTTAGGTTTCTCTTTCCACTGTCGCCTGCTTTTTTTCTGCCTGCATACCTGTGTGACAGAGACAGATGAATTGCTAGTTATGTATGAATACTCTATCAGTCTCAGCTTGTTAAAACCTCCTGAATTTCTCCTTGTAATAAAGTATGTCTTTAAAAAGGTTGGCGGTTCTACTATATCAATGTCTCTGCCTTAATTAGCTTGTTAACTCTATAAAGTAATGTGCTTTAAGCGAAATAATTAAGTTGATGTTAAAAATCTGGTGATTTTTAGTAACAGTTTGATTATTATTAATGATGTGATTTCTAAAAAGTGTTTGCACAGCTGTGGTTTTTGCATTTCCTGAAAGTTTGAGAAAGTTGAGGAAACTGATATTCGATGGGTTTTTTTATATTACTGCCTGAAAGTGGAATTTACAAGCAGAACTAGCTGTAGTCAACTGCTGTATTGCTGCTTGTCCTCACTGTACTGTCAGAGAGTGAATTAGCGTTTTCTTTAAGCCTGTCTGCAGTTTTTGTTCAAACTGATTATATATAACATGCATAAGCATTTATTAGACTGAAACCTCATTTATGAGGTTTATCATTTGATACAACTTTTTAGGGGTTCATATGCATAGCGCTAAAACCTTATTGTAATTGCTAGAATGGTCACGGATCAGCAATTTCTAAGTAAAAGTCGTATACGTCTGCACCATAAGTCGTACAGACTTGAAACTTGGAGGGGTGGTAGTACTCACACCGCTGACAACGTGACCAAGGCTTGCCTCATTCGGCCTGACTGGACGCTGCAACGATCAAAAGTACAAAATCGCTCATAACTCCTAGACCGTCAGTCGTAGGTTTAAGTGCCTAACATAGTTTGCCTAACATGGACTCATTGGCTCACGCCGGACAAAATGCATGCTGTGATCCTGGGGAAATTTTTGGGTATTTCACATTTTTTGAAAAAACTGTTGTTGCGAACTATTCCTAGGTTTTTCGCTCAATCTGGAAAAAAACACTGCAGTACAATTCACTGGACTCTCTAGGCCAATAATTATCAAAAAATGTTTACATTTGCCCTTTGGGAAGCTATAATCAGGTAATTTAGAAAATGGTCCTGTCCAAATTTACCCAAAATCCTCTAAAGCCTGAAGTAAAAAAGCTTTCAGAGAGAACGTTTCAGCTGAACGTGTCCCTGGTAAGTGGCAAACCTGGTCACCCTTTTCTATGATAAATTACCTGGATTGCCAAAAATGATTTTAGTTCAGTTTATTCATTTATAAAGCACATTTAAAAACAACAGGTGTTGAAACCAAAGTGCTGTACAACAAATACAACTTCACTTATTGCTGAAAAAGCCTCTTTAAAAATACGAGAAGGCAAAACATCAAAGTGACCTTTTAATTATTAATTTAGGTGGGTACAGCCTTGTTAAATGATATGTAATATTATTAGTCTTTTTCCATATATGCTTAAATGCCTTAAGGACTTGATCCCCGGTGTAATTGCTGCTTGCAGCTTATTAGGGCCCGAGCACTGCAGTGCGAGGACCCTATTGGAATTGCTCCGTTTATTATGTCATTTATTTTTTTGAACTCTAAAGTTGTTTAAATCTTACTTTTTACAGTCGTTTTACAGTTTAGGATGTTACCGTAGACATTGTAGGGTTGGGCGATATGACCACAATCTCATCCCATTTAATCCCACCGGTCACAATTGTGACCAGTGTTAGTCAAGTTACTTCCAAAATGTAATACATTATATATTACTAGTTACTGTCTTTTAAAAGTAATTAGTTACATTACAATATTACTTTCTCTGAATTGTAATGTGTTACACTACTTTTAAGTTACTTTTGAGTTACTTTCACCAAAATTTCCAAAGAAGTATGACTAGGCATTATAAAATACCAAAATGTAGTTTATTGCTGCTCATTATAGTGCAGGGTAATAAAGTAGGTCAATATAGCATAAAATTATAAAATCATATTTAGATACTTAGTCTACATATTTAGTCTACATTAACACTACTTGTAGTTTAGGTTAAACACAAATAAGCACAAAATTATTACATTTATAAATAACGCCGGTAAATAAAGTGAATTTTTATAATGTTCAACAGGGGCGATTCTAGGATTTTCATTTTAGAGGGGCTCAGCCCCCAATGAGGGTATAATAACAAAAATTAAATTAATAAATAAATAAAATAAAATAAAAAAATTGACTAATAGGGGTGGTATGCTATGCTTATTGCAATATTCCACTATATTGTATAGATAGGTATAACATTTGATTACTGAATAAGCCAAATACAAGTCTTTCTGATCTCACACACACGTTTACTGTACAAATACAAAATTTTACTGTTTGCATTTCTAGTACAAGCCTCTTTCCTTAGCTGAAGTGTGCAAACCTCTTTGCCACATGCACTAGAAACAATTGAAAGTTAAATTTTCAAATGAAAATGGCAACAGGATCGTTTTATAAAGTATGCGTTAATGTGCGTCATTTTAGCTGGAGGAAACTGTGGTGTGATGAGGGGTGAATACAGCGGAAAACTTAGGCTACAGTAGATGCGTCATATTCTGAGTTTGCATTTCACTGTTTTTATACTGAATCTGTTTTATGTGAGTGAGATGAATTAATGCATGTTCACATTTAGTCTAGAATATAGTAACATTATGTTTACTCCCAGTTTCCCGACAGGAGACTTATCAATCAATAAATGGGGAAAAAAGTAACTGGCGTTACTTATTTGAAAAAGTAACTCAGATATTTTCTTAGAAACTCAGAAGTGATGCGTTACTTTACTAGTTACTTGAAAAAAGTAATATTATTACGTAACTTACATTACTTGTAATGTGTTACCCCCAACACTGATTGTGACTGTAAAAAAGGTTTTCATTTATAAAGTTCTGAAAACCTTACTGACTGATGTTTTAGGTGCACTTCCTGCAAATATGGAAAAAATAAAGCGTCACAATTAAATCTGTGCAGTTTCACATAAGTGCAAATTGTCACATAACCGGAGCAGTTTATATTCTGTTTGCACCTTGAGAAGATGACTGCGTCAAAGCTCCAAAAGAAAGGCTAATAAAGTATGTTAACATGAAGAAATGTAAACTTTCGGTACTCATTATCTTTCGGGTGTCTAGTATCAATATATGAATTCACATATCTTCAGTTTTGTTGAGTGTGGTCATAGAATAAGTAAACATGTTGATGGTCACAATAGTGACCGGTGGTAACTTAGGTATATAATAAAAATCCAGTTGCAGTTGTTAGTGAAAATTACACAAAAATTTTGCAATGACAAAATATTGCACTAATTTACAAATTCAGATGTTACAAAAAATGCCAAATATTGATGTTGTAATGCTGGTAGCACTAATATTAAAATTTGATGTTATATTTTACAAAAAAGTAACAATGTTGATGGCTGTATAGTTTTTTTTTTTTTTTTTTTTTTCTTTTATCTTGGTGTTCCTATCAAAGTTTTTTTTTTTATACATAATAGTAAACCTAGAAGGTAATCAAAGAGTTTAAAATAGCTGGGCTAAGATATATAACAATTTTTATGACTGCAGAAATGTTAATTCAATACACACATTATCCCACCGGGATAATGTTAAAAACCATTTATAATTATTGATTGTTTCAAAGGGTTACTAATGACACATCATTTAGATATTTTCATGTCTAGGAAAAAAATTGGGATTAAACGGGTTAAATCACGACACAAGTAATTATATTTCATGGTAACAGTATATATCACAATATAGTTGTTTATGCTTTAAATAAGGTCTTGACGATATCATCAGTGTCAGTATTACAAAAAATTAATACTAGCCTAAATTTAAACAAATAAATAAATCAAGCTCACCAAAGACAAGTAAACAGTCAACGATTAATTGAGAAACTAATTACAATCAATAGGACAAAAAAAACTACAGTAGAACAAATAAATAAGAAATGCTACATGCATTGCAGGTAATCAAATGTATAAAAACATATTCTGCATATTCTTCACTGTGTAAATTTAGATCATTAGATGATTTAGTCAAGAGCAACGAGAGACTTTCTCTCTTTTGTTGTTTGATTTAATGTGAATGACAGACAGCAAAAATTTTAGGCTACTGTCACTTTAAGAGCTGCCTGAATCTAATATACTGTTACACATGTGTTTTCTTTCACAGCTGTTTGCTTTCACTTAAGACCTAAGTTACTGTGCATACTTGCAAGGACGGGCATTTTGACACATGCGAGTGTGTGTATTTAACCGTTCAAAGAACACCCAAAAAATGGCAAAAATAACTCTGTTCAATACTCCCACGCTCTTTGAGCACTGTCTTCATGTGCGCGTGCCTTTTTGACAATGCTCAGAAACAGTCTCTTAACCACGTTACATGAACGTGTTTAACTCTTTATATTTGTAAAAAAAAAAAAAAAAAGTTAGTTATTTAGAGAGATTGTGCGAATGATCCCCAATATGAGCAATATGAGGCTTGATACTTTTTGTTTAATCATTAAATAACCCTTCTCTCTATACTGCCTTTTGTCCAATATCCAGCTCTGGAGAATGTGTCGAAGTCAGTGCGTTTGTGGAAGATAGCTGTTGAGCTGGAGGAGCCGGAGGACGCAAGGATTATGTTGAGCCGAGCAGTAGAATGCTGTCCTACCAGTGTTGAGGTACACAAACACACACGCAAACATTCTTAATCAGCCAGAACCACAAACCTCTTCACGGGCCATAAATCAGACTGCTCTAACAGTGTTGTCCTTGTCTTCCGTAGCTCTGGCTGGCTCTGGCCCGATTAGAAACGTATGAGAATGCCCGTCGTGTTCTAAACAAAGCCCGTGAAAACATTCCCACTGACCGGCATATCTGGATCACAGCTGCCAAGCTGGAGGAGGCCAACGGCAACACACAGATGGTGGAGAAGATCATCGACAGAGCCATTACCTCCCTGAGGGCCAACGGCGTGGAGATAAACCGTGAACAATGGATTCAGGTCTAACACACTATATATTGTTTAAGAGCTCAGATGGCTCAAATGGTTTCAAATCTTTTTCTTTTTTTTTTAATTAGAGTTATGCGCAGAGGATGTTTGGTTTACGGAATGAAAAAATGTGATGTATGCGAAGACAGATTTTAGTCTTTACGTGATTAGATTTCTCAGTTAAGCTGCATTGCCGGATATATGAGAGGCGATGTTAAATCTGGATTGTGTTTGTTTAAACCTGATGTCTGTTTCAGGATGCAGAGGAGTGTGATAAGGCTGGCAGCGTGGCCACATGTCAAGCTGTGATCAGAGCTGTGATTGGGATTGGCATTGAAGAGGAGGACTGCAAACACACATGGATGGAGGACGCAGACAGTGTAAACATCCTCTCACCTTTATGCACCCACAGTCTGTTTTCATTCAGTACCACGTGTTTGTTTATTACAGACATTTCTGAGCATTTATTTATGATAATAACACGATGTATTAGAAGATTTAAAGGGCTTGTTCACCCAAAAATGAATATCTGCTGTTAAAGGAGAAGTCCACTTCCATAACAAAGATTCACATGTAATGTACTCCAAGTACACTGTCATCCAAGATGTCCATGTCTTTCTTTCTTCAGTCGAAAAGAAATAGTTTTTTGAGAAAAACATTTCAGCATTTTTCTCCATATAATGGACTGATATGATGCCCTGATTTTGAACTTCCAAAATACAGTTTAAATGCGGTTTTAAACGATCCCAGATGTGGTCGCAAATGAGTCCAGCCGAGGAAGAAGGGTCTTATCTAGCGAAACGATCAGTTATTTTCATTAAAAAAGTGCAATTTAAATACTTTTTAATCTCAAACGCTCATCTTGTCTTGCTCTGCCTGAACTCTGTGTATTCTGGTTCAAGACAGTTAGGGTATGACGAAAAACTCTGATCATATTTTCTCTTTCAACTTCAAAAATCATTTCAAAATCATCCTACATCATTGCAAAAGTACCGACCCAGTCTTTGCAAAGTGAACATGCAAAGAAGATCAAACACCCTTAACAAAAAAGGTAAAACGGCGATATAGGATGATTTTGAAGTTGAGGGAGAACATGAGATGGGAGTTTTCCGACATACACTAACTGTCATGAACCGGAACAAAAACAGTCCAGGCAGAGTAAGACAAGACAAGTGTTTGGCATTAGAAAGTATATAAATTGTATTTTTTTTTTTTAAATGAAAATAACCAATCATTTTGATAGATAAGACCCTTCTTCCTCAGCTGGGATCGTTTACAGCCGGATTTGTGATCGTTTAAAGCCACATTTAAACTGCATTATGGAAGTTCAAAATCGGGGCACCATATCAGTCCATTATATGGAGAAAAATGCTGAAATGTTTTCCTCAAAAAATATAATTTCTTTACGACTGCAGAAAGAAAGACATGGACATCTTGGATGACAGTGTACTTGGAATACATTACATGTGAATCTTTGTTTTGGAAGTGGACTTCCCCTTTAAACACAAAGATGTTTTGAAGGATGGTGACCAGGCTGTTGCTGGAAGCCATGTTTTTCCGTTCTTTCTCTGCTTGTTTTGTGTTCAGCAGAAGAAAGAAACTCATACAAGTTTGGAACAGTTTGTGGGATGAGTAAATGATGCCATTTTTTGACTTTTTTGGGTGAACTATCCCTTTAATGATTTTTATTTTGTTTTAATGCTATATTACATAGATGTGTATGTGTATAGCGCAGCAGCCCCAAAGGGATTTTTAGCAATGGCTTAAAAACCTGTAAAGACAGATGTACTTTGAACTTTTTTTTTTTTTTTTAAATCATGTCTAACATCTGAATTTGTGTTGAAAACTACAATGGCCATGATTTTGTAACAGAACTTTTTGTCTGACTTTCAAATACTGCTTTGCTTAAAATTTTAAAGTTTAAAGTTTTAAAGTTGTGATTCACCTTGTAGCTAGACAGTTTAGTTCATGGCTTATAAAGCCATGGCTTTAAAGGAAAAGTTCACTTCCAGAACAAAAATTTACAGATAATTTAATCACCCCCTTGTCAACCAGGATGTTCATGTCTTTCTTTCTTCAGTCGTAAAGAAACATTTGAGAAAAACATTTCAGGATTTCTCTCCATATAGTGGACGTCTATGGTGCCCCCGAGTTTGAACTTCCAAAATGCAGTTTAAATGCAGCTTCACAGGGCTCTAATTGGTCCCAGCCAAGGAAAAAGGGTGTTATCTAGCAAAAAATACAATTTATATACTTTTTAACCAAAAAGGCTTGTTTTATCCAGCTCTGCGTGAACTGTGTATTCCGGGTCAGTACAGTTAGGGTTTGTCGAAAAACTCCCATCTTGTTTTCTTCTCCAACTTCAAAATCGTCCTACGTTGCTGTTTTAACTTTTTTTTGTAAAAGCCGTTTGATCTTCTTTGCATGTTCACTTAGTAAACACTGGGTCAGTACTTCTGCAGTGATGTAGGATGATTTTGAAGTTGGAGGAGAAAATAAGATGAGAGTTTTTCGGCAAACCCTAACTGTACTGAAAATATAGGCTCTAATGTACTCTGTTTCCATGATATCTGCTGCTGATTGTTTGTTTTGTTGTAGTGTGTGGCTCATGGAGCTCTAGAGTGTGCGCGGGCCATCTACGCTCATGCGCTCCAGGTCTTTCCCAGCAAGAAGAGTGTCTGGTTGAGAGCCGCTTACTTTGAGAAGAGCCATGGTACACGGTGAGAAATATTCACTAACTGCCTAGACACTGCTGAAGAGAATTTAAATCAGCATTCATTGGCTCTGTCTGAAAGTTTGCAGGCAATTTATAAAGGCAGGACAACAACAAGGCCTATTTGAGCTTGCCCACTTAAATTCATTCTAGATCATTAGACTTTAGCGTTATTGAAGCCTTTCTGAAACCAGTGTCCTTTAGAGGCACCTTCATACATTTAAACACTTGTATATAATCTAATTATTTGAATATATATTACACAGTTATTGACAATGTGTATATTTTGATCTATCTCTCTTTCAGAGAGTCATTGGAGGCTCTGTTACAGCGGGCCGTGGCTCACTGTCCTAAGGCTGAGGTGTTATGGCTTATGGGTGCTAAATCAAAATGGTTGGCGGGAGACGTTCCTGCAGCCAGAAGTATCCTGGCTTTGGCTTTCCAGGTGAGTGCGGCCCTGTGTCCCCGTCAGCTCTTCAAGCCCCATGACTACATTATTAGCAGCAGGCATCATTATTAATGACATCATAGCATTGTAATGTTGAAGCAACAGCATAAGATATATTTCTTTGTACTGGATATTTACAAAAGTAATTCACAAAAGACCTGTACAGCATAGTGGTAAATAGTGGTAGGCTTCATACTTGAATCTCTCTTTTTTTTATTGAAGTTTATTAGCAGTTCAAGCGCATAATACTGAAACCCTTTTGTAATTGTTAAATTGTCCAAAAATCAGCATTGCCCCCTATAAGTGATCAGGCAGACCAAACTGTAAGTCGTAAGGACATGAAACTTGGAGGGATAGTAGTACCGCCTGTAACATCACCCCAGTTGACTTCACAGGGACGCTACAGCGATCAAAAGCACAAAATCGAAAAGTCCTAAACCGTTAGCTGCAGACTCAAAGACCAACTTTCGTGAACTAGTCCTAGGTTTTTTTACCCGATCAAAACCAAACAAGCGCAGAAAGAATTTCTGGAGATTGAATTTTAGTGTTTATCAAAAAATATTGAACTGTCAACTCACGGTCGCGACGGGACGGCAAAATGTTCATAAGGGGCGGAGCCGATTTTACTAAAACAGGTTCAACTCTTGAACGGAAAGAGATGTTTTTTCCAAACTCAGAACACATTGTAAGAGCTCAGTATAAGGTCACAAAAAAAAAAAAAAAAAAAAAACAACAAGAAGTTTGCACAACAAGACACACCCGTTTGCAACATCAAGCTGCAAAACAAGCTTTTTGTGCAGCTAAAAATAGCTGAAAGTGGATGAGACCGGAAGCCAGACACAAAAAATTTACAAATGGCTGCACCTACTCTTAATGGGAAAAATAAAGTGGTTAAGTCTGTAGGTATGTTTAAAAGAAATTAGCCACTAAGCACATCATGGTTGCAGAAAATCTGAGAGAGATAGCCTTTACGGCTATAGAATTACACAGATACAGTACAAAATAGTTAGATTTAAAAAAGATTATAGATTATATTAATTGGGTGTCATTTTCAAAATGTTCTCCGCATATTACAAGAGCTTGTCACTCAGTGATAAGCACTGTTATTCAACAAAATTGATGTTAGTTTGTGGGATAGTCTTACAGATTCGAAACCGGGATTACCTTTTTTTTGGTGGGCGGAGCCTATCTGGGGACAGAAAATGATGGTAAATTTGATTTTATATTTCAAAATTCTGACTTTATTTTCGCAATTCTGAGATTATCTCACAATTCTAAAAAGGAAAAACAACTCTTCATTCTCTCTTTTCCCCTCTTTTCCCCAGTTTATATCCCACACTTCTGGCTTCTAACTCACTATTTTTGAGTTAAATTGGGGTTATGAAGTCCGAATTAGGAGATATAAACTTGCATTTGCAAGGGAAAAAAAAGTCAGAATTGTGAGATAAATAAATGTTATGTAAAAGGTTTAAATCATATTTCATGCTTTAACTGTAGGGCTAATACAATATGCCCCCTATGAACAGCATATGTGAATATTATGTTGATCTATTGTTTAAATCCAGTTTATAGAGTAATCATAGCAGTTTTCATCAATAGTATGTACGTTTAAACATCTGCATTTAGCTTCAAATGGCATCTTTGACGACAATGTTCTATAAAAATTATTTGCATTCCGATTTTGACATCAAAAGGTACAAAAATATTTTTTTTTCTGTTCCATGGATTTTACCTGATTACCTCCACTTGTTACCAGTGTTTTTCTGCAACCACTATGCGCACAGAGCTGCAAGTGACATAACTGTGGTACTCCAAATTGGTTTATAAATCCGAAACGAAAACTCAAAACTTAATGAAAGTAGGTGAGCATATGCAACAGATGATTTTACACAAGCATGCAAAGTTTTATGTGAATCTGAAATCGGTTGGCACTATAACAGTCATAAACATTAAAAATCGTCATATTTCTATGGTAAATTACTTGGATTTGCCAAAAATGTTTTTTAGTCATTGATTTAGTTTAAATGCCTTAAAACGCTTTAACCCCAATAATTGCTGCGTGCAGCTATGTTTTTAAATGCACTTTTAATAGACAAAAACAAATAGTTCTATTACTGTTCAAAAATTTATGGTTGGTAAAATTATTTATTTATTTTAAGTCTCTTATGCTCGTCAAGGCTGCATTTATTTATTCAAAAATACCATGAATAAAGGAAAATTATGTAATATTATTGCAATTAAAAATAACAGTTTTCTTTTTAATATATTTTCAAAATTTAATTTATTCCTATGATGCAAAATTAAATTTTCAGCATCATTACTCCAGTCTTCAGTGTCACATGATCCTTCAGAAATCATTCTAATATGCGGATTTGTTGCTGAAGAAACATTACTAATTATCAATGATGAAAACAGTTGTGCTGCTTTGAATTTTTGTGAAAACCATATATATATTCAGGAAATGTTTAAAATGATGTGATGAATAGAAATTTCAAAAGAACAGCATTGATGTGAAATTAAAGTCTTTTGTAACAATACAGAGCTCTTTACTCTCACTTTTGAAAAATGTAATGCATCATTACTGAATTAAAATATGAATGTAAAAATTGTATGTATATGTAGGTAAATAGGTTTTCGCTTCACAATCAGTTTGGAAAAAAAAGGTGTGAAAAAAAAACAGCAAAAACTGTAGATTCAGTGTTGGACCTGACTGAAAGAACACCAAACTTGCAAGAATCGTATGCAAAACTTCAAAGTAAAGAAGCAGAACAATGGAAAAAGAAAAAAAAAAAAAAAGATCAGACTAAAAACTGCATATCTGTGCTCATTTCCTGAAACTAAGCAGCTTTTACTGTATCTAAGTGTTCACTGGGACGATGGCCAGTAAAAACTCATGCCGCCTCTTTCTGTCTTTCTCTTTTGTGTTAGGCTAACCCCAACAGTGAGGAGATCTGGCTGGCTGCCGTGAAGCTGGAATCGGAGAATAACGAGTACGAGAGGGCGCGCAGGCTGCTGGCCAAGGCCCGTAGCAGCGCCCCCACTGCCAGGGTGAGCGGCCCAATGTTCAGATCACCCCCTTGAGTGTCAAATACATGTAACCGCTGCTGTGTCATGCTGGGGACACCCATCTGCCGGGAACACATCGTTTCGCTTTTGCATGTTATGATTTCTCTTTTGTTTTGATAGCGAGAGATAAGTGATGAGATCAGTTGATGAAGGGTGAGTCACCCTCTTGAAGTGCTTGTGCAACAGGGTGTTGAATGTGACACTAGCACGAAGGCATGGCTAATCAAAGTCCTTTGCCGTTTTGCATGTATGCATATCGAGTTTGTGCATGAAAGCTAGGCTATGCACCTGTCAGCAGACTTGAGGTCAAATGCAAAGTTGAACTAATAATCCTTATTATATTTAATCAGTCCTCTGACAGATTAGGTAGCATGTCATATCAAGGGTTAAGTTAAATCATTGCTGAATGTGACTCGTTTACGTTTCAGTTAAACAAATAAAAGAAGTATTGGCTTAGGCACAGGCTGTTTTGAAGAATGTTATTATAATAAATCATCCAGGAAAAGGTTTATTGTTCAGAAACGTTGTGTAACAGAATTTCAAAAAGTACTTTCCTGCTTGAACCGCTGACTCTGCTTACCCCAAAGCATCAGACACACTTTTCCACTGAACTATTGCTTTAATAAAATGCCTAATTTAGTAATTCATGGCAAATATTTAAAGGTAATAATAGTATAATTGAGATACTATTATATTTTTAATGTATTTTTAATAGTGTTTAATTAAATATAATTAAAATGTATTTAAATCATTCTAAAATTCATTAAGCTTTTATTAATATTTTGAATTCATTTTTATTTTATGTTTTCAGTTATAGTAGGTCTATATTATTCATTTTTACTTAGTTTTAGTTCTTTTAATACAAAAGCTTAAACTAAATGAGAAATGTTCCCCGTGAAATAAAATAAGATTTTTATTTCACTTATTGTTTCACTTAAAGAAAGAATATTTTAATGGTTTTATTTCAGTTAAATATGATATTTATATAGTATATGTTATAATAATAATAATAATTATCATATTTGCTTTGAATTTAAATGCATTTAATTTTCCATGGAAATTTACTTACACGTTTTCGTTTAAAAACAACAACTATATAAGATTTCTGACTCTATTACTGCTTTACCCACTGACTCATTTTACCTCACACTCCAGGTAATATATAAAGTTAAGCATTGAGATGTGACTTTAACTTGTCCTTTCATATTGCGTCAAAGTATGAACGTATCTGCCTGTCAGTGAGACAGATGCACCTGCCTGTGCCAAAAGTTGACAGCAAAACTGTAAAAACTGTTTATGGATTCCAGGTGGTTAATTTTGCACACTATTGTTTTTACAAGATGTTGGCACCGAATTGTGGTCAGAGATTATGTCAAATGAGGTCTGTAAGCAGATATGCTTGCTCTTTACCCTATAAAAAGAGCGTGGGATTTTTGGGAGTAAATGGTGCAGATGGAAGGTGTTTGAATGGCCTCCTGCCTGGGCTTGTTTTACTCTTGGCTCCAGGAAAGAGTGTTAGCATCTAGACAAATATCACAGGATCAAATGTACCTCAAGCACTTGGCAGGATTCCTCATAAGTGATAATGTTATCAAAAAAAATACACACAATTATGTTTTTCCTGCATCTATGGAAACTAGCCATGTGAGCTTAATGCGGGAAGAAGATTATGAAAATTTCCCTGCATGTTTCTTTGCACATAATGACACCTTTATGCATTTTACACATAGTTAATAATCATGTACAGGAGGCTTTAAGGATTGTTAAAAGCATTATATGAGTTGTCATAACTGTTTTCTGTATGGCGTTTGCAGGTGTTTATGAAGTCGGTGAAGCTGGAGTGGGTGCTGGGGAATATTGAAGCGGCACAGGAGCTTTGTACGGAGGCCCTGAAGCACTATGAGGATTTCCCTAAACTTTGGATGATGAGAGGACAGATCGAGGAGCAGTCAGAGAACATCGATAAAGCACGAGACGCCTACAACCAGGGAGTACGTTTATGGGGCTCTAGAGAAAAGGCCTTACTATAATTTAACATTTTAGTGTGAAAAATGCCCAATCTGTGTGAAATGTGACCTTTGTAGTGTTCCTCTAATGCCTCCTCTCTGATGTGTCCGTCTAGCTGAAGAAGTGTCCTCATTCCATGTCATTATGGCTCCTTCTGTCTCGGCTGGAAGAGAGAGTCGGGCAGCTCACGCGCGCTCGAGCCATCTTGGAGAAAGCTCGCCTCAAGAATCCACAAACCCCTGAGATTTGGTAAGAAATCATGCTAAATGCACTGTTGTTATTGTTAAAAGCAAAAGCTATTTAGTTTAAATGTTTTATTATACCTAAACTTAAAAATTTAAAAATGTCCTTATGGCAGCTAACTGAAAGAAGTACTGAATTTATTCAAACTAAATGAAATAAAATAAAATACTATTATAGTATATAAATATTACAATAACATTAGTCAAATGTACTTATACCCTATACTAAAATATGACCAATGGTAATTTTTTAAATGTTTCTTTACAACAAAATTAATAGACAAGTGGCAAAATGATACAGTGTCCTATAACAATAGCTTAGCTAATGAATATTAATTAGGTAGCGTTGACGTTGGCACAGTATATTCCAGAAACATTCAGTCACGGAACTTAATTAATATTCATGAGCAAAGCGTTTCATTTGCCAACTTTCTAATAGCCGACATTTGTGTCATTTCTGCCACCAACTAATTAGTAATGTCTGCAATTTAGCAGATCACTTACAAGGATTAGATCACTTCCAAAATAAAAATTGATAATTTACTCAGCCCTTTGTGATCCAAGATGTTCTTGTCTTTCTATCTTCAGTCGCATAGAAATTAAGGTTTTTGAGGAAAACATTCCAGGACTTTTCTCCATATAGTGGACTTCAGTGAGGATCGATGTGTTGAAGGTTCAAATTGCAGTTTTTTTTAATGCAGCTTCGAAAGGGTCTGCATGATCTCAGCTGAAGAATAAAAGTCTTATCAAGTGAAATGATTGGCCATTTTTTTTAAACCAAATAAAATTGTATATACTTTTTAACCACAAATGCTCATCTTGCACTAGCTCTGCAATGCGCATCTATGTCTTCAGGCATTACGTAATCACGTTTGAAAGGTCACATGAGGTGAGCTCAAAAAAGTACGGTAGGGCAAAAAACTCCATCTCATTTTCTCCAACTTCAAAATCATCTGGCATTGTTGTTTTACCTTTTTTTGTAAAGGACGTTTGACTTTCTTTGCACGTTTGCTTTGTAAACACAGGGTTCGTATGGTCATGAAAAACCTGGAAAAGTCATGGAATTTTAAAACAGCAGTTGGCAGGCCTGGAAAAGTTTTGGGGAAAAAAAATCAACCCAGAAAGTTTTGTAAACTTTCCGGTTCGCGTCGGGTGGTTTTTTGTCTCCACATCGTGCATTTAAAATCCTTTAATGCACAGCAAACCGTTGATTATCCCTTAAATAAATCATCAGTTAAAAAATATATTGTTTGCACATACACTTTTTCAGTTTTATTAAGCCATACAGTACTCATGCGCTCCAAAGGCGGTTTTCTGTGCACTCACAGTCACATCCAAATTGTGTGTATGAGCAGCCTTGTGAGAACCAAATTAAGTTATTCTTCGCCGTTTGTTGTGCTTAAGTGGCCAAATACACAAAAATGATTCCTAAATGGCCGTCCTGCCGAGTATCCGTAAAAACAGTTGGTTTTGCCTTAAGTAAATGTAAACAGCTGAAAAAAACGCATGTGTATCAGTGCACTGGCTCTTGTGTCAGCAGTCTAATCAAGCGGTGCCATCTGTTAATGGTAATCAAAAAAAGACAGACAAAATCACTCACTGCTCTTGACTGAAAAACGTTTGTAACTTTAATGTTTTTAATTTACAGTTTATTCAATTTCTGTGTATTGCTAGACCTGTAAACTGTTCTCTGCATATCGCTGGCGCAGTCGCAGCTATTATTAAAACAAATAGAAGCAAACAAGTAGCATTAATAGTCATTCATTTTTAGTTAACTTGATACATTTTAACAGATTTTTATTCTTATTGTAAAATAATGGAACATTAGGTCATGAATATGGTCTCAAAAGTCATGAAAAAGTCTTGACTCATGGAAAAAGACTTTTACCATGAGAAAGGACATTTTTTGGTTAAAATGTGTACAAACACTGTAAACACTAGGTCGGTACTTCCGCTTACATCACATGTGACCTTTTTAACATGATTACATAATGCGTGAAGTCAAACTAGTGCAAGACAAGCATTTGTGGTTAAAAAGCATGTAATTTAAGAAAATGAACGTTTTACTAGATAAGACCCTTATTCCTCAGCTGGGATCATGTAGAGCCCTTTGAAGCTGCACTGAAACTGCAATTTGGACCTTCAACCTGTTGATCCCCATTGAAGTCCACTATATGGAGAAAAATCCTGGAATGTTTTCCTCAAAAACCTTCATTTATTTACGACTGAAGAAAGACATAAACATCTTAGATGACGGGGGAGAGCAAGTTATCAGTAATTTTTTATTATGGAAGTGAATTAACCTTTTAGGCTGAGTTTAAGTGCAGGGGTTTCCAGTTCTGCTCCTGGCGGGCCACTTTCTGGCAGAATTTGGCCCCAACCTCACTTAAACTCACCTGAACCAGCAAGTCTTCAGGATTATTAGAAACTTGTTTTAGAGCTAATCTCTGCTGGAATGTGCATGCCACTTAATTAATATTCATGAGCCCAGCCCTCATCACAGTAGCACGTGTAAATTCACCTCTGGGTGCTGTGTGATTGACTGCTCGGCATGAACTTGGATCCATCCAAGACTTAACGACAGAACTACGTGCGGTTGTTTTCATTTAATTACTTAATAGTCTAAATGTCATGACAAGATCTCGAAAATCTCACTAAAACACTAACTTTATATGCAATTATCTGAATTTCTCTGGCAGGCTGGAGTCTGTTCGACTCGAGTACAGAGCGGGATTGAAAAACATCGCCAACACACTCATGGCCAAAGCCCTTCAGGAGTGTCCTAACTCTGGTAAGCCATCACTTTCATCGACCCTGAACAGATCCGTCAGGAGCCACTGCACATTTTCACACCTCAACACTCACTTCTTCCCGTTAGGCATACTGTGGGCTGAAGCCGTGTTCTTGGAGGCCAGACCTCAGCGCAAGACCAAGAGTGTTGATGCTCTGAAGAAGTGTGAACATGATCCTCATGTACTGCTGGCGGTGGCCAAGTAAGACTCCTGCCCGGTCTCTTGCCAAAATTCTCCCTGCCTTAAATTCCAGTTTACCCACCCACATTCCTCCAAGAACTGTCTGATCTTTTTAGTTACATTTGTGCCATATCTGTGTTTCACTCTCTGCAGATTGTTCTGGAGTGAGAGAAAGATAACAAAGGCGAGAGAGTGGTTCCTGCGGACGGTAAAGATTGAACCAGACTTGGGAGACGCCTGGGCATTCTTCTACAAGTTTGAGCTTCAGCACGGGACAGAAGTAAGATGTTTTATTCTCAGATCATGCTGTTGTGATGCACTTGAGGGCATTTTTAGAGATTCAAGCACGTAGCGCCGAAACCCTATTGTAATTGTTCGAATGGTTACGGATCAGTGATCTCCACACAAAACTGATTGTGCAGACCAAACCGTAAGTCGTAGAGACTTAAAACTTGGAGGGATGGTAGTACTCACACCGCCTACAACAAGACCAAGGCTCGCCCCAGTCAGCCTGACAGAGGTGCTATAGCAATCAAAAGTACGTTTTTGCTCATAACTCCAAAACTGTCAGTCACAGGCTGGATTTTTTTTTAAAAACCTACCTTTGCAAACCGGTCCTAGGTTTTTGGCCAATCGGAACCAAACCAGTGCAGAAAGATTCTCTGGAGAGTATCAGTAATTATCAAAAAAGTTGAACTTTCGACTCACCGTGGCAAAGGGGCGTCAAAACTTTCGAAAAGGGCCAGGGCCACTTTTAGTAAAATGCCTATAACTCCTGAACAGAATGAAGTATCTTCACCAAACTCAGAACATCTATGTAAGAGCTCAATCTGAGACCACAGGCCACTTCAGAGCGCTATAAGAGAGGAAAAAAGAAAAAATGGCTATAACTACGCAATCCTTTGTCCTATCACCATGTAAATCGATATGCACAGTCGTGGTCCAAAGTGCCACCATTGTCTATGAGGACATTTGAGTATCTCAAAAAACATGGTCGCCATTGGCCAACGAAGTTTGAGTATCTATTAGACAAGGTTAACAGAGGCTGATCGGAACGAAACTCGTGGGCCTGTTTGACTCGTGACCCCACAGGTTTGTGAGAAATTTGAAAGAAATCATCCACTGGGGGGGGACAACTCATTCTGGACAACTTTGCCTCTAGAACCACTGCTGTCAATCAAATCGTTTGTTAAATAATTGAGAAGATGTAAAAAACATACTTTTGTCTACTAGTCCTAGGTTTTTTGCTCAGTCTGGGAAGAAAAACACTGCAATACAATTCTCTATAGGTCAGTAATTATCAAAAAATGTTGAAATATACCCTTTGGGAAGCTATAACAGGGTCGTTTAGAAAAGGGGCTTGTCCAAATTTACCTCAAATCCAATAAAGCCTAAAGGAAAAGTCAAAACTTCACAAAACCTGGTGAGCACATGAGACATCTGATTATAAACAAGCATGCAAAGTTTTAAGGAGATCTTGACCACAGCTGGCGCTATAACAGTCATAAACGTAAAAACAAAAAAAAACACATTTCAATGGCAAATTACCTGTATATGCCAAAAGTGCCTTTTTCGATCATTGGTTTTGGTTGGTTATAGGCTTTGTAAACAATGTTTTTTTTTTTCCATATTTGCTTAAATGCCTTAAAGCGCTTGAACCTGGTAATTACTGCTTGCAGCTGTATTATTATAATATTGTTTTTATGTAAAATATTATTGTTACTATTATTATTATTATTAATACTATTGTTGTTTAGTCTCATGACTGTGGTTTCAAGGGCTGTTTGTCTTCATGAATAAAAGATACAAGGGACTGTTTATGGAAACTCAACGTTTATGAGATGTTTTTGTGAATCATCATCACCATCAGTTCGTCCAGAAGACTACTTCTACTCTTCACTTTCACTGGCTTTTTCCCTCAGTTAGCTGCTTTTCTGATAGAAGTGTTTGGGTACTTTGGGTACCAGACAAGACCTCCTGTTAACAGGTTTTGGGTATTAGACTACTTTGCTGACAAGTTGATTTGTTACTAGACAAAACATTTTCTGGTGGGATCTGGTGTCCACGGCTGGATCTTAATTGTCTACGCATGGAGGCACAATCTAACAAACTCATACAATAGAACTCCTTATTCTGTTCAACTTTACCTCTAGAACCACTGCTGTCAATCAAATTGTTGTTAAATGATTGACAAGATGTAAAAAAAAAAAAGAAAAAAAAAACTCTGCAAACTAGGGTTTTTGCTCAATCTGGACAAAAACACTGCAGTACAATTCTCTGGACTCTCTAGGTCAATAATTATCAAAAAAAAAAAGTTCATTAATCCTTTGGGAGCACATGCGACAGGTGTTTCTAAACAAGCATGCAAAGTTTTAAGAAGATTGGACCACAGCTGGCACTATAACTGTCATAAACATAAAAAAAAAATACATATTTCTTAGGCAAATTAGCAGTATTTGCCAAAAATCTTTTTTTTTTTTTTTTTTTTTTTAATCAGTGATTTAGGTGGTTACTGGTATGCTAAACGTAATCTTTTTCCATATTTGCTTAAATGCCTTAAAGCACTTAAACCCCAGTAACTGCTGCTTGCAGCTGTTTTTAAAAAATTGTTTAGTGACTTTCTTTCGTGGAATCACAAAGGAGATCTTCTGAAGGATGTACTGCTTCCTGTTTTCCATCCTTGGCTGAATCTCCTAACTCTGGTGTTGTTCTGTCCTCAGGAGCAACAGCATGAGGTAAAGAAACGCTGTGAGAACGCAGAGCCACGGCACGGTGAGCTGTGGTGCGCTGAATCCAAACACATTCTCAACTGGCAGAAGAACATCGGAGAGATCCTGGTCCTCGTGGCTTCAAAGCTTAAAAACACCTTCTGAACTGTGGGACTAATAGCAGATTCACAAATCTGAGCATGTTTGGTTTAGCACGTGTGTTTGTTTTTAGAGAATCTGTGGACAAGATTTGTTTTTTGTTTTTTTTGTTTTTTTTTTTTTTTCTACAGCTATTTTTCCACTTTTAGTGTATTTGCCCCTTTGGAACAGTGGTGATTCAGGGCTGTTTTCATTACACATGCTGTTATGTTCAGAGTGCTGTAAAGTCTAGTCACACCCTGTGATATGAGTCTGTTTTGAATATTAATATCTGACACCCTCTTACTCTGCTTCGCATTATGCTAATGTGTAAATGTGCTGCTTATCAGAAAATAAATGAAGTCCAGTCTGTTTCAGATGCTCACGTGATACAGTGCTGGTGATTTTGGTATTTCTCAGTGTTCCTAGTTTTATGTTGCCTTGATAAATTCAACATCCTATTATTGTGCTAATTTATGTTTTTGTTTTATTTTTTTACATCATCAATCTCTAACCCCTTTCTAACTGCATATTCTCTTGAAGCTTTTAAGCTACATCCACCAAACTTATGAACTGAACTTTTTTTTAGCTGATTGCACCTACTATTTTCGCTATTAAAAATACAGAGCCCACATATGACAAGGAGGGCCAAAAAACTCAACGTTTGACCATGAATTAAATTAAATTAAAAGGTGCAGTTTATTACAACGCATCCATGATTTAACTAAAACAACTGAACAAATGAAACATGGCCAAGACACAAGTTGTGAAAGTGGATTCCTAATTTGTGGGGACAATTTATTTATTTTTTTATTTTTTCCTTTAGAGCATGTGTTGTGCTTCCCACAAAAATGTCTGCTCAGAAGAATAGATCACACTAAAATATTAAACTTTCTAAAAATGTACTCATCCTCATGTCATGCTAATGCTTAAGCAAAAGTTTCTTTTCCATTTGCATTAGCATTACAGTAGGATTACATCACTTACCAATGGATCTTCTGCGGTAAATGGGTGCCGTCAGAATGAGAGTTCAAACAGCTGATAAAAAATCACAATAAATGCATCCATCATTAGGAGATGTTTTAACTTTAAACCATCACTTCTAGCTAAAATGTGACCCTGGACCACAAAACCAGTCTTAAGTTGCTGGGGTATATTTGTAGCAATAGCCAACAATACATTGTATGGGTCAAAATTATCGATTTTTCTTTTATGCCAGAAATCATTAGTATATTATGTAAAGATCATGTTCCATGAAGATATTTTACAAATTGCCTACTGTAAGTCAGGGTTCCCACGGGTCCTTGAAATCCTTGAAATTTTGTGAATCTGAAAAAAAAATTCTAAGGACCTGGAAAGTTTTTGAAAATAACCATGCATATATATAGTTCTTAAAAAAAAAAGTCCTTGTAAGGTCCTTTAATTGGAAGTTAACCAAGGTGTGGGAACCCTGGTAAATATATAAAAACTTAAGTTTTGACTAGTAATATGCATTGCTAAGAACTTCATTTTGATGACTTTAAAGGGGATTTTCTCAATATTTTGATTTATTTTGCACCCTTTTATTCCAGATTTATCTTGGCCAGGGTTGCCAGGTTTTCACATGAAAACACACCCAAAAACTAGCCCAATTGCGCCTCGAGGGGAGTCCCCCGTTAAAATCACTCTCCATGAAATAAAATCCAAGTTTTTGGCAGGAATTCCCTTATAAAATTCATATTTCAAGGGGATAAATATCACATTACTGGAGTCGCTTCAACCCGCGGCAACAGTGTAAAAGTAGCCCAGTTCCATGGAAAAAAAAACTCGTACTTGGCAAGACTGATTTTTGCCAAATATTGTCCTATCCTAACAAACCATACATCAATGGAAAGCTTATTTATTCAGCTTTCAGATATTAAATCTCTGAAAATCTAATATCTGGTTTTGTGATCCAGGGTCAAAATCCTGCTTCCTGCTGTGAAAAGTTGCCTCATCTGAATCAGGAGAGAAATATACACAGATCAAGCACTGTTTAAAAGCGAAAACAGTCCAAAACAGCTCTAAACAAATATGTGACCCTGCACCACAAAACCAGTCATAAGTGTAAATTTCTCAAAATTGAGATTTTTACGTTATCTGAAAGCTGAATAAATAAGCTTTCCGTTGACGTATGGTTTGTTAGGATAAGACAATATTTGGTCGAGATTTAAACATCTGGAATCTGAAACCAGAACACTGAGAAAATCGCCTTTAAAGTTGTCAAAGTTCATTGCAATCCATATTACTAATCAAAAATTAAGTTTTGATACATTCACGGCGGGAAATTTACAAAGTATCTTCATGGAACATGACCTTTATTTTATATCCTAATGATTTTGGCATAAAAGAAAAATCGATAAATTTGACCCATACAATGTATTTTTGTCTATTGCTACAAATATACCCGTGCAACATAAGGTTTTGTGGTCCAGGGTCACATATGTCAGTGGCTTTTGATGTGAGAGGACAACAGAGAATCGAATTTTTCACTGGATGAGGTGTTATTATAGATTATGGACTTGGCCAGAATCAATTGTTCAACGTCTTAATGATGGATATATTTCTTACAAACGCATAGCTTTTCACAAGATGTGAATTGATGGACTGGAGTGGTGTGGATTATTCTGATGTTTTTATCATCTGTTTGGGCTCTCATTCTGACGGCACCCATTCGCTGCTGAGGATCCAAAAGGATACAAATCTGTTCAGATGAAGAAACAAGCTCATCTACAAATTTCCATTTTTAGGTTGATGCACAAAGGAATGTTCTCTTTAGGTGTGGAACGGTATGTAATTTTGGTTTAAAAACTGTTATCCTTAATTAAAGTGAAAAATTACCTAAACTGCAGCTTTGATGTAATATGCTGATGACATAATGTGTGCGAGGTTCACAAACACAACCTGAAGAGAGGCTCCAGGACAGTGTTCATTGCTAATTAAGATGACATAAAGGCAGAGAAAATATTTTGTGTAACGTTTCAAGCACGAAATCCCAATGCAAATCAAATAAGCGTGAGACACATGCGGGATGTAGTGATTTCATCGGCTGGATACAAACCACAAGGCCACGCTGAATTACTGTGCGCGATGAAACCTGACACAAATGTCTGGACACAGTCAAAAAAAAACTTAAGGATTTGTGTGTGCACATATGAATGAGTTTAAATAAGGAGTCATTTCCTGATCACAGCCGTGTCCAAGTCTTGATGCAGCCCGCACACTTCGTTCCCTCAGCAGTGGACCCTTCAGAGCAGCAGTTTTATAAAGTGATCTCCAGCCGAAACCGAAACAAAGCGCAAAGTTGATTGATCGCGGAAGTTTTCTCGACTTGATCAGACTAGAGATCTGCTGAAATCCAAAACGCGATGCCAGCAGCCCTTGACGGCTGAGACGCATTAGAGCCTCGCCACATTTCTCTCGCCATGAATGCTGGAATGGACGCGGTTGAGCCTCATCGACGCGCCTCTCGCCGGAGCACCAACTCCAACTAGAGCAAAAAACGCGTATTTAAGGTTGATTTCTCGTTTTCTATCGGAGCGTTCTTCAAGTTTTCTGTGAGAAACATGTAAGAGGCGTTGGACGCCGCTGGACCATGTCCACCTTCCCAAGCCTTGACTGGTGCGCGCAAGAGTCCCTCATCATCCCATGGTCAATGGTAAGATCACACCGCATCACTGCGCACTTACACTGCTTCTCTTCAGCCTCTCAGTCTCGACAGTATAAACTAGAGAAAACTAACCTTAGCAAACTGTGAATTAACCAAGTCCAAAACTATGAGCAGAGAAGCGAACACGTGCATGAACCCTTACGAAAATTGAGCATGGTAGTAACTGTTTTGGGCGCATTGATTGCCATTTGTATAACCACAGTTTTACTAGTTTTACTACAAATACCGTGGCTAAACTATGGTTAGTGTACCTAAACCATGGTTCATTCGAGGTAACCATGTTATTTGGCTTTATTTGTAGTATTTGTAGTAGGGGAGTGGCAGAAACTTGATGATTTTAGTAAAAAAAAAGTTACGTATGTATAAAAATATGTGTTGTAATCTTCTATTGTATGAATGGAAAACCTCAAAACAAAAAAAAACTTAGTCCAGTAGCTCAATACAATTAAATAAGTAACCCGATTTGGTTTTTAATTAGGTTTAATGCATCAATACTGCTATTATTTGTTTCATTTATATATATATATATATATATATGTGTGTGTGTGTGTGTGTGTGTGTGTATATATATATATATATATATATATATATATATATGTATATATATATATATTTATTTTATCCTTTTATTTTATTTTATTTTATTTTATTGTTTTATTTTATTGTTTTATTTTATTATTTTTTTATATTTTGTTTTATTATTTTATTTTACTTTATTTTATATATATATATATATATATATATATATATATATATTATTTTATATATTTTATTATATTTAATGTATTTGAGTTTAACAATTCTAAGAAGTGTTTTTGGAGTATTGGTGTGTGTGTGTATATATATATATATATATATATATATATATATATATATCCATGTTTATATATGCTGTGATAATATAAGTAATAATAGTAATAAAATAATAAAATTATAGGCCTGTAAAATAAATTAAAAATAATACACAAAATAAATAAATTAAATAATAGAGCTTTCTTGTGGTATTTATTTATGTGGTATGATAAATGTGGTATTTTATTTATCTATTTATTTATTTTCCGAATAATCTAATAATGTAATAAAATAATACTACAACAATAATAGAGCCTATGCAATTTATTCTAGTAGTTGTTGGCCTACATGTGCATAATGGCATGTTTTATAAAGTTTTGACAAACATCAGCTCTGGTCATGTGTTTTATAGCAGCTATATAGCAAATGCACTTTGATTTGTAGCTGACAAGTCTGTGTAAAATACTCCAAAAACACTTCTTAGAATTGTTAAACTCAAATACATTAAATGTAATAAAATATATGTATTCTATATATATTCTCAAGTCTAATAAAACTATACTGGTGCGTTTTTGCGGACTGCAAAATAAAATAAAATAAAATATAAAATGAAGTAAAATAAAATAATAAAACAAAATATAAAGAATAATAAAATATTAAAAGATAAAACAATTAAATGAAATAAAAATAAAATAAATATGAAAATGAAAAATAAAATAAAATAAATATAAAAACTTTAAAAAAAAATAAGAATAATTATATAAAAAATATAACACAAATAAAATAAAAAAATAATAAAATAAAATATGAAAAAAAAGAAAAATAAATGAAATACAAAATTAAATAAATATAAAAATTAAATAATAATTACAAAATTAATAAAATAATAAAACAAATCAAATAAATCAAATAATATATAAAAAATAAAAATAAAATATGAAATAAAATATAAAAATTAAATAAATATAAAATTAAATAAATATTAAAACTAATAAAAATAATTTATTACAAAATTAATAAAATAATAAAATAAATAATAATATATAAAAAATAAATTAAATATAAAAATTAAATATAAAAATTAAATAAATATGAAATAAAATAAATATTAAAAAATAACAAAAATAAATAATTACAAAACAATAAAATAAATAAAATATTAAAAAATAAAATAATAAAATAAATAAAATAATATTTTAAAAAATAGAAATGAAAAATTAATAAAATATAAAAGAAAAAATTAAATATGAAAAATAATAAATATAAAAATTAAAATATTTAATTTTAATTTTAAAATTTTAAATAAATAAATTAAATACTAAAATAAATTAAATAAAATATAAAAAATAAAAATTAAATTAAATTAAATTAAATTTAAAATAAATAAATAATATAAAATTAAATAAAATGAAAACAAGGTTGAAATAGTACATAGAAATGTTGAATACAAATGTTAAGCTCAGTGTTGATGATGCAGATGTGTTGTGTGCAGTGTGTGAACAGGCCTGCTGTCTGTGTGACTGTAATGCTGCTGCTCGCAGTGGCCCACAGTAAACGCGCCTGTGATTATTCTGCCATCATCAGCACCTACAGGGCTCTCATCCTGGTTGAGCTCCAAAACCTGGTGAGTGTCGTATCTCATAACCCTCTTTTATTCGTTCAAACAGGCTGTGTACTGCACTTCTAGAAAATCTGACTTGCAGTTGCTGTTTGATCATCGAACACGTTATATAAGCATTTTTGTTCCATTTAGAGTAAGAAGTATTTAGGGCGTAGTGAGCGTCTGTGGTCACTTGCTGCCCTCTTCTGGTGATGTGTGGAAGATCAATGAGTGTTTTTTTTCTCTCTCTCTCTCCTCTCAGAATCTGACTGGTACGTTTGACATATCAAAAGAAAAGGACCATTGTCCTTCTGAGAAGGTACAGCCACCTGTACATGACTACATGTATGTTTCCTTAATACAACATTTGGTCTTTAGATTTTAGAGGCAGTTGCCACTGAGCTTTGTTGTGTTCGGTGGTGTCTTGATAATCCATACAGTGTGTGTTTGCTGGTAGGTTCACCGTATCCTGCGATATATCTATAATATGACCCAAATCTTCAGCTGCTTGAGTGAAAGCCAGAGACTCCAGCATGCAGATCGCATGTCAAAGGTGGTGGAACAAATGGAGCTGCTCATCACACGAAACTGCCGCAGACCAGAAAGAATGGTAGAATATTGTTTGTTTGTTTATTGATTGAATAACCAAAATACTGCTGATTAAAGTATCCAGCAAAATAAGGTTTAATTGAATAATTAGAATCTGATCTAAACAGAGGATGACATTGTCTAGAAAATATTTATTTATTTACTTTGAATAATTATAATCTGAAATATACAAAGGAAATTTGTTTATTAATTCATTTATTAATCAAAATGTATTTAATCGGAATAATTATGATCTGAAATAAACAGAGGATGATGATCTAGAAAAGTTTTTATTTGTTTGTTTATCTAGCAAAATAATACTTAATAATTGTGAAATTCTGAGAAAAAGTGAGGATGATGATCCAGAAATATGTTCATTTATTTATTTATTTATTTGTTGACTGAATAATCTGTCATAAACAAAGTATTACATGATCTTGAAATGTATTTATTAATTCTTTAAGTAATTAAAATCAGTTGAATCTGAATAATTATGATCTGAAATAAACTGAGGATGACAATCTAGAAATTTATTTATTTATTTATTTAAAGTTAATCTTAATAATTATAATCTGAAACAAACTGAGGATGATGATCCAGAAATATGTTCATTTATTTATTTATTTATTTATTTGTTGATTGAATAATAAAAAAAATATGTATTTATTTAATCTGAATAATTATAGTATGAAATAAACAAAGTACGACATTATCTATAAACGTATTTGTTTATATATAAATAATCAAAATAAATTTACTCTGAATAACTATGATCTGAAATAAACTGAGGATGACAATCTAGAAATGTAATTATTTATTTACAGTTAATCTTAATAATTATAATCTGAAACAAACTGAGGATGATGATCCAGAAATATGTTTATTTATTTATTTATGTATTTGTTGATTGAATAATAAAAAAAATATATTTATTTAATCAGAATAATTATAGTATGAAATAAATAGAGTATGACATTATCTATAAACGTATTTATTTATTTATTTATTTATCAATTAAAATAAAGTTAATCTTAATAATTATAATCTGAAACAAACAGACTGTGGAGGGCCAAATTACTCAAAATTTAATCATTAAATAAATGTTGAAATTTATTTATTTATCAGTTTATTTATTCACTTATTTATTTAAATATTCAATTATTTATTTATTTATTTTATAAATAAACAAACAAATAAATGCACAAATAAATAAATACATATTTTAATGACTATTTAAATAAATTAATTAAATGAATTAATTAGTTAATAATTAAATAAATATTTATACATTTATTTATGCTTTCAATAATTAAATTATGCATTTAATGATTTATTTATATATATATCAACATTTATTTAATTATTTAATTTTGAGTAATTTGGCCCTCCATAAAACTGAGGATGATGATCCAAAAATATATACATTTATTTATTTGTTAATTAAATAATCATATTTTTTTATTTATATGAATAATATAATCTGAAAAAAAAGATCACATGACCTAGATATTTATTTATTTATTTATTATACCAAATAAAAATTAATCTGAATAATTCTGGTATGAAATAAACAGAGGATGATGATCCAGAAATGTATTTATTTATTAAACAATCAAAAGTTATTATTAGTTTTTGTATGTGTGTTTGTTTCTTACTTGAATAATCAAAATAAAGCTAATCTGAATAATTATAATTAAAATAAACAGGATAACATGATCTTAAAATTTATTTATTTGTTTTCTTTCTTGCTTTCTTTCATTTTCTTTATTAAATAATCAAAACAAACATATCCAAATCTAAAATAAAACAGAAAATAATGTAGAAATGTATTTGTTTGTTTATTAATTTCTGATTTAATTATCCAAATGTATTTATCTTATTTGATTGAATATTCCAAATAAAATTATTCTGAGTAATTATAATCTGACATAAACAGAAGATGGCATGGTCTAGAAATGTATTTATTGATTGATTCATTCATTCAAAATAAAGTTAATCTGAATAATCATAACCTGATGTAAACATTATCTATCAATGTATGTATTTAAGTAGTAAAATAGTTGTTTGTTTGTTTATTAAATAATCAAAACAAAGTTCCTGTTATCTGAATAATTCTAATAATCAGAAATAGAGAGAGGATTTAACTTGATGTGGAAATATGTGCTATTTTGCAGGCCAATAGACGTAAAAAAGCATCTTGCAAACCGGGGAAGAAGCGAAACAGAAGACAGCAGCGGAGAATGAAAATGATGGGAATGCTTATAAACTGCTGGCAGAGGCTGCTGAGTGTGACGGCTTATTAAATGACAGCATACACACTCGTCTCACTTCAGCGCCACTACACATTATTTAAAACAGTATGCACAATTACTTTCCCTCTAGCATTATTTATTCACTTTCTCTTTTTAATAAAAAACAAACACCGAGTGTTTTGTATAATACTCCTTCAGTCAAACAATAAGCTGACATTGTGTCGAACACATAAGACACCGTACGGTTATATGTTTCTACTTCTGGTTGAGTATCTTTTATTCTTATATATGTTTATGTATAGCTATTCATGTTAAACAGTTACATGCACAGTTAGATGCACATATATGGACACTCACATCTGGTGCTGCATATTGAGCCAAAATGACAACTGTACTAATAATTTAATAGTTGACAACGTTATTCATGTTCTCATGGTTCTAATGCTAAACTTGTACATTCACAACATAATAACTCAAAATAAGCTGTCTCAGTAACATATCTCCTACCTTTTCAGTGGATTCATCTTTTAAAACGTATTGGGTAGAAGAAGATGCTTACTTGTCTGAATTACTTTGTTTGAAGTTTTATTGGATAGTAATAGATGATATTTTGGAAACTGTCATACTACATTTTGCTGCTTTGGTGCTGCTGATTTGTCTTGTTTTGTTGATTCCCTCTATAAGTACACTTTTCCTGTAAGTAGATTTAAAAATTAATGAATAAAACTCTGAAAAGACTTCAGTAGTGACATGCGTCTTTTTCAAACTTTTTATTTTGTTATTTTGTTTTGTTTCATGTTGTTATTTTATTTTATATCATTTTATTTAACTGTATTTTTATTTCATTTTTTTTTTGTTGTTTCATTATATTTTATTTTACTTTAGTTTACTACATTTTCTTTATTTTATTTTATTTTGTTTGTTTTATTTTATTGTATTTTATTTTACTTTATTTATTACTTTATTTACTTTATTTATTATTTTTTAAATAACAAATAATTTCATTTTATTGTAATCATTTTATTTTATTTTGTTGTATTTTATTTTATTTTAACAATGTATTTTCTTTATTTCATTTTATTTCGTTGTATTTGATTTATTCTAATCATTTAATCTTTTTTATTTTATTTTGTTTTTTGTTTATTTAATTTCATTTTTTCATTTATTTTCATATTTTGTCATTTCATTTCATTGTATTTATTTTAGTCATTTTTCTTTCTTTTATTTATTTTTAATCATATTATTTTAATCATTTTATTTTATTTCATTTATTTAAATTTGTTGTATTTTGTTGTATTATATTTCATTTTAATTTATTTATCATTTGTTTTCTTTATTTGATTTCATTTTATTTTTAAGCATTTCATTTTATTTTAATCATATTATTTTATATTATTTATTTAATTCCGTTATATTTTATTTCTTTTTTGTTTTGTTTCATTTTACTTTAATCATTTTGTTTTATTTCATTGTATTTTATTTCATTTTATTTTGTTGTATTTTATTTCATTGTTTTAATCATTTTATTTTATTTCGTTTTGTTTATTTTAATAATTTAACTTAATTTTATTTTGTTTAGTTTTTTTTACATTTTATTTAATTTTTATAATTTTTTTCCTTTTATTTTATTTAATTTTTTATTATTTGTTTTATTTCGTTGTATTTTATTTTTTATTTTAATCATTTTGTGTTAATAATTTGATTTATTTCATTGTATTTTATTTTTTATTTTATTTTGTTGTATTTTATTTCATTGTTTTAATCATTTTATTTTATTTCGTTTTGTTTATTTTAATAATTTAACTTAATTTTATTTTGTTTAGTTTTTTTTTTACATTTTATTTAATTTTTTATTATTTGTTTTATTTCGTTGTATTTTATTTTTTATTTTAATCATTTTGTTTTAATAATTTGATTTTAGTTCATTTTATTTTTTTGTTTTTTTTTATGTTGTTTTAATCATTTTATTTTATTTCGTTTCATTTTATTTTAATAATTACATTTCATTTTATTTTGTTTATTTTTTTATTTCATTTTATTTTAATCATTTTATTCACTTTAATTTATTTCGTTTCATTTTATTTTAATAATTACATTTCATTTTATTTTTATTTTTTTTATTTCATTTTATTTTAATCATTTTATTCACTTTAATTTATTTCGTTTTTTTATTATTTGTTTTGTTTCGTTGTATTTTTTTGTTTTGTTTTATTTTAATCATTTTATTTTATTCATTTTATTTTGTTTTATTTTATGTTATTTGAATCATTTTATTTTATTTCGTTTCATTTTATTTTAATAATTACATTTCATTTTATTTTGTTTATTTTTTTTATTTCATTTTATTTTAATCATTTTATTCACTTTATTTTATTTCGTTTCATTTTATTTTAATAATTACATTTCGTTTTATTTTGTTTATTTTTTTTATTTCATTTTATTTTAATCATTTTATTCGCTTTAATTTATTTCGGTTTTTTATTATTTGTTTTGTTTCGTTGTATTTTTTTGTTTTGTTTTATTTTAATCATTTTGTTTTATTCATTTTATTTTGTTTTATTTTATGTTATTTGAATCATTTTATTTTATTTCTTTTCATTTTATTTTAACAATTACATTTCATTTTATTGTGTTTATTTTTTATTTCATTTTATTTAAATCATTTTATTTTATTTTCGTTTCATTTTATGTGAATGATTTTTAGTTTAATTATTTAATTTTATTTCTTCACAATCGTGTTTGTTAGTACCGAGGACTTTTATTTTCTCAACCTCAGTCGTAGGGCTTTTATTTTAAACTCGACGGCACGAGCTACCAGCACGTCAGCATTCGCTCACACGCATGCGCGCTACGTGCACTTCCTATTGTCAGTGTTTGTAGTATTTGTACACATCCATGTCGCTTGAAATTACTGTATTTTTTGCCTCTGCTCACATCTCGTTACTTCATGCTTACTTTCCTTTTCTCCGCCGTTTTTTGCGCCACATACCTGTCTCCGATCATCAGTCATGTTAAAGGCAGAGATTTTACTGAGCAGGAAATGTCCCATTACAGGTGAGGTTTATTTATGATATGCTAAATTCAGCATGAAATATTAACGTCTGATAAGTGGGTCAGATGATCAGGAGACCGTACAGAGTTGATTAGATATTACAGCTGCTCTAACAAGTATAAATAAACGTGTTCACTGTCAGTTAATCCGCTTTGTCATGTGCTCATGTGTAAATACAGTCATGTCAGCAGTGAGTATGAATGTAATACCTGACACTGAAGTGCGTTGACACGTTGATCAGTTGTGGTTAATGCTGTTCGTTTGTTTTATTTGTCTTAACAGGGACAGAATAAAGTCCATGTTTTATCATGCATACAACAGCTACTTGGAGAACGCGTATCCTTATGATGAGCTGAGGCCGCTGACCTGTGATGGGCAGGACACATGGGGCAGGTATATGAGCACTAACACTTCTCTCGTTCAACAGAAAGAGATGTCTTCGTCAGGTAGTCAGAAACATTAAAACTGAATAATTTCCACCACCTCTTCTTGGTATCTTTAGTTGTTCAGTAGCAGAGGCTCGTGCTTTTAGTCTCAGCCCTAGAAAATGTAGAAAAATATAGAAAATGGATAAAAGCAAAATTTCCTATTCTGCACAGACCCAACATCTTGCAAATCTGTAGAGACTTGACCACCCCAAAATTATAAATAGTAAAAAATTATAAAAGTAGATATTTTTTACACTTCCGTATCTCTTTTCACATGCTTTTATTTATTTTTAGTAATTTCAAATTTAGGTATTATCGATTTTATTTTTGCTAGATTAATACAAAATTATTTATACAATTTAAAAATACATAATTTACTGGACTGCAGTTTTTCATGTAAATCAAGTTTTACTCAAAGATAAAAAATATCAGCTTAATACATTTAAAGTATTTAAATTAAATGTTAAAAAATATAATATTTTTGTTTTGTTTTGTATTAATTGTAAATGTTTTTATTTTATTTATTTATTATTTATTTCTATTTTATTTTATTTATTTTTTTATTTGCTGTTGTTGTTAATTGTATGACTTGTTATTCACTTAGTATGAAAAAAAAAAATGTTTTACAGCAGTCAGGTCTTTTGATCAAACTTTACCGGTGTAAAATTGTCATTTCACTACTTTCAATAATTTCTTTGGCTCAAAGTACCACTAGGTATGATTGTATCCACATTATTTTTTACCGTAAGAGCAGGCCGTTTGGAAATTTAATGTGTCTGACTTCCGCTCTCATTTGTGTCCAGCTATTTTTAGCTGTACAAAACAGCTCATTTTGCTGCTTGATATTGCAAATTGTTGTGTCTTACCATATTATTTTAATGTGTTATCTTAATTATGAGCTCACTGGTTTGTAGTGCAAACTGTTTTGTTATTTACTGGATTTCGTTATTCTTCTCGTTATTTCCATATAGTGAATAATGAACCGTAAGTCTCACACGTCACCAGAAAACAGCTTACTTCCGCATTCAAAAATAAGGTGGATAAAGCTGGTACAATTGTATTTTTCAGTGGCATTACTCAATCGAACAACAGCAACTGAACAGTTTTGTCTGTAATGTATTATCTCTTACATTGAAGCATATAATTAAGACAGGAAGGTTTAGAAGTCATATTTCCTCGTTATAACCTCTCTATTTGTTTCCTTCAGTTTCTCCCTCACACTCATTGATGCTCTGGACACACTGCTGGTATGAAATTTCATTTAACAAGTACATTATTGTTTTATTTTATTTTATTTTATTTTATTTTATTTTATTTTATTTTATGCTGTTTTATTTTATTTTACTTTACTTTGTTTTGTTTTATTTGGTTTTGTTTCATTTTATTTTATTGTTTTGTTTTATTTTACTTTTTATTTTATTTTATTGTATTGTCTTTTCTTTCAATTCAGTTTTGTTTTATTTTATTTATTTTTGTTTTGTTATTTATTTTCATTGTATTTCGTATTTTTTATTTTATTTTATATATTCATTTTATTGTTATTTTATTTAATTCCACTTTATTTTGTCAGTTAGTTTATTTTATTTTGTTTTTTGTTGTTTTTTTATTTTATTTCATTTTATTTTAATTTATTTAGTTTTATTTCTTTTTGTTCATTTAATTTTATTTTGTTTAATTTAATTTATTTTGTTTTATTTTATTTCATTTCATTTTTTTTTGTTTTGTTGTTTGTTATTTTACTTTGTTTTATTGTATTGTATTTTATTTTGTTTTGTTTTATTTTATTTACTGTTTTATTTATTTCATTGTATTTTGTTGTAATATTTTTGGTTTCATTTAATTTTATTATGTTATTTTATTAAATTTCACATTATTTTATGTCATTTTATTTTGTTTTATTTAATTTTATTGCATTTTATTGCATTTTACTTTATTTAATTTCATTTTATTTCATTTTATATTTCATTTTATCTCATCTCATTTTTTAAATTTTATTTTAGTTCATTTCGTTTTATTGCATTTTATTTTTATTCAACAAGATTGTTCTGTGCCATGCAGTGTTCAAATGCAGAGAATATTTTTCCTTTCTGATCACAGATATTGGGAAACCACACAGAGTTCCAGCGTGTGGCCGCTCTGCTCCAGGACACGGTTGATTTCGACATTGATGTAAATGCATCTGTGTTTGAGACCAATATACGAGGTAAAGTCATTAGCCGTCTTGGATGAATACCGCAAAGCTTTATTTCAAAATATACACAAAAATGATGTGTGCGCCTATAAATACTTTTATTAAATAATTAATTTTGCGTTGCTGTTCAATGTAGTAATATGCATTATTGTCATGCAAAACAGAGCATTGTATATTTTTCTTTACATTTTTTGGGGTGAAATATGACCCGAACATGTTTTTGGCAAACTTACTTACTTATCCTGTAATACCGGTCTGTAATCACTGACGTTCAACCAGTTTCACTATTGTATGTGTTTTTGTTCTGGTCACTGTTTTGCAGTGGTCGGTGGGCTCCTCTCGGCTCATCTGCTCTCCAAGCGTGCCGGGATGGAGGTGGAGGAGGGCTGGCCCTGCTCCGGACCCCTCCTGCGCATGGCAGAGGACGCTGCCCGCAAACTCCTGCCTGGTGAGGCAGCTAACATATACTTCAAACCATATTCAAGAGTAATAGGCCACTTACATCACTGTCTCAAACATATTTAGCACGAACAAATGCTGGCAGATGATGTAAAACACATAATCAAGCAGAGTCACATCTCCTGGGCTTTTGTGAAAACGATAGATTGTACTTATACATTTTTGTATCCCTGCTCACATATTGTCTGATTGAGCCCCTTGCATTATGGGTAGGAAAACATAGATGACATTAAAGAAGCTTTATTTTTAAGAGTGTCTAGAAAGGATAGCGCCATCTGAACCCCAAACACGTTTTATCAAAAAAGCCGGTATTGTCCACTTTCAAGGCATCGCGTGTTCACGTCTTACCACAGAAGACAACGAGCAGGGTTGCCAGGTTTTCACAACAAAATCTGCCCAGTTGCTACTCAAAACTAGCCCAAAACTAGCACAATGGGGTTTCGTTGGGGCATAAAATACACTTTTTTTTGTCGGGGTAAATTCAAATTTCAGGGGCTTAATATGACGTTATTGGGGTCGATTCAACCCTCTAACAAAAACAACCCATGGCAACAATGTTTAAAGTAGCCCAATTCGACTTGGTAACACTGCTGATAAGCGCCCTTGTTGTTTGTGAACAGAAGCCGATAAGTCAGTTTTTGCAAATCAGCGCGCTGTATTTATTTAATCTTATTTTGTTTTATTTAATTTAATTTTGTTTATTTAATTTGTTTCATTTCATTTTAGTTTACTTTATTTTATTGTTTTGTTGTTGTTTTACTTTATTTTATTGTATTTTTTATTTTGTTTATTTTATTTAACTGAATTTGATTAATTTGATTATTTTATTATTGTTTCGTTTTATTTTATTTTTTTTATTTTGTTAATTTTTTATTTCATTTCATTTTATGTAGTTTTATTTTTTATTTTATGTTGTTTTATTTCAATTTTTCATTTCATTTCATTTTTAATGTTATGTCATTTTATTTTACTTTATTTCCATTTTTTATTTAATTTTTTTTTTTTTTTTATTTGGTTTCATTTAATTTTAGTTTACTTTATTTTATTTTATTGTTTTGTTATTGTTTTACTTCATTTCATTTCATTTTATTGTATTTTTTATTTTGTTTTTTATTTCTTTTAATTTTATTTTATTATTTCATTTTATTTTATGTTATTTCTTTTTTATTTTATCTTTTTTTTAGTTTTGTTATTTCAGTTTATTTTGTTTCGTTTGATTTCAGTTTATTTTATTTTGTTTTATTATTTTTTTATTTAATTTAATTACATTTTATTCACATTTTTAATTTAATTTAATTTAATTTTAAAATACATGATTTAAAAGCTGAAACCTTTTCACGAAACCTTGCAAAAGCAGAACGTTACAACGGTGAGGGAAAAGCTGCTCCCTGTATTGCGTGTAATCACAATTATAGTGTCTATGATCACGACAACAACGTCTACATTGTCTGCTGATGAGATTTTTTTTTTTATAATTGAAACGTGGAGTGTGGAAATGTGGAGTTATCTGCTTTCGCCAAAAAAAAAAACATACTTTCAATGAATTTTAATTTTGTAAGTTACCTGTATTTGTTTAATTTATTATTACTTAATCAAAACAACCCAACTGCAGTTTGAATAAAATGCACAATAAAAAAAAACTATCTGTTTTTGCAAATGAACTCTTTATATGTGTTCTTCATATGATGATTGAATAATGCTGTCAGATTTACAATAATGGTGATTTATCCTGTCTCTTCTCAGCTTTCCAGACACCCACAGGGATGCCATATGGCACAGTGAACCTGCTGAGGGGGGGTGAACCCCACCGAGACCCCAGTCACCTGCACTGCTGGAGTGGGCACCTTCATCCTGGAGTTCTCCACCCTCAGCCGACTGACTGGAGACCCCGTGTTTGAGAACGTGGCTCGCAAAGCTCTCAGGGCCTTATGGAGAACACGCTCAGATATTGGCCTGGTAAGATCGTTTGATCTGGATCAAGCCATTTGTAGGACAATCATGACATTATGCAATATTAAAGAAATAGTTAACCCAAAAAAGAAATTTAGTTGAAAAAGTACTCACCCTCAGGCCATTTGAAATGTAGATGAGTTTGTTTGTTCATCAGAACAGATTTGGAGAAATTTAACATTACATCATTTGCTCAACAACGGATCCTCTGCAGTGAATGGGTGCCGTCAGAATGAGAGTCCAAACAGCTGATGAAAACATCATAGTAATCCACACCACTCCAGTCCATCGGTTAATGTCTTGTGAAACAAAAAGCTTGTATGTTTGTAAAAAGAAAAACAAAACAAAAAACAAAAACAATTTTTCAGATGTTTTAACTTACTTAAAATACGAGTCCATAATCTATAGTAACACTTCCTCCAGTGAAAAAGTTAATGTCCTATCATCCTCTCACATTAAAATACACAGATATATAACTGTTTTGATCTGTTTTCACTTGTAAATGGTGTTGGATCTGTGCATATTTCTATCCTGATGCAGATGAGATCGGTTTTAAGTTAAAAACATTTTAATGATGGATTTGTTTCTTACAAGCGCACAGCTGTTTTGACAGCTGATTATTGTGATGTTTTTATCATCTGTTTGGACTCTCATTCTGACGGCACCCATTCACTGCAGAGGATCCGTTGGTGAGCAAGTGATGTACAGTAATGCTACATTTCTCCAAATCTGTTCTAAAGAACAAACAAACTCATCTACAGTATATCTTTGATGGCCTGAGGAGTACATTTTTCAGCAAATTTTATTTTAACAGAATGCAATATTAACTTATTCACTGGTGCCTTGAAGAGCAGGTCATGTGGTATTTTAAAGTGTCCTAATATTGTGTTGGAGTCCCCTACAACAGGTCATTGTAATTTTCTCAGAATATACATTTATACACAGTCATTTCTCAGTGATTTCTAAACAATTCGTTCGATCAGTTTTGAGCGTAATATCTGTAAGCCCCTCCCTTCCGTAAGCCTACTCTGCTCTGATTGGTCAGTGGGCCAAACCTGTTGTGATTGGCACAGAGAGGAGTACTTGAACAAGTTAGCGAGCGCTGCTATCAGTGTTGCCAAGTCTGCGGTTGTTTTTGATGTCCGCAGGTTTAAGCGACCCCAATAACGTCATATTTAGCGCCTGGAATGCGAATTTACAAGGGGAACCCTGACAAAAAAATGTGTATTTTACACCCTGCAATGCTATTTTTAATGGGGGACCACCTTGAAATGCAGTTGGGCCTATTAGGAAAAGTTTTAAGTAGCAATTGGGTGGTTTTTGTTGTGAAAATCTGGCAACCCTGGCTTCCATTGACAATGATATTGCTCCAATCCATTCTTTAACTGAACAGTAATGGTGGATACATTAGTCAAGTACTAACGTGATGAACTGATGAAACAATATAGTTTGTAAACCAAAATATGTCTAAGTTACATTCTTTATAATTAAACAAAGTAATTGGAGCAACAACAGTCTACGTTATTCAACATATTCTTAGGAAATTGTGGGTTCACAGCAAATTATAAGAATTTCACTCACTTGGAAGTATACACATAACATAAAATTGTACTTACAGGTTGTGGTTCGGAGATGCTCGTTAGTCCAAATAAAGAAGATTAGAAGCCAAAGAAGATAAAACTGCTCTTTAACATTTTACTTGTACTATGATGCAGAGTATATGAATGTAATTTGTCCTGAATGACCTGCCTTGCACACAACAGTCCTACTGACCGCAGACGGTTAGTAGAAGTTAAACCACTCAGAAATTAATCGCTTTAACTGCAATTATTAGGACAGGGTGGCTGAAAGGCAAAATCTATGTTTATGTTTGTCTGTTGTATACAACCAATTATCCCTGAGTTCACAGAAAACAGATTATTATCCCAGTTTCTACGCCATAACACTTACAGAAATCCAAATCTGATTAACACTTAGCATTTTGCAGTGTAGCAGCGCTGGACATATTTGCAAGTTGATTAAATTGGCTTATATACATTTTTTAATTATTTTTTTATTTCTTTTTTAAAATCATTTTATTTATAATGTTAGCGATTGTTTTGCACCAAAATATGCTAATTTTAAAAACATTTTTTTGCCTTTTATGCCCTCTGAAGTTAAGTAGGGCTTTAGGATCACAATGTAAACCCTCTTTGCATGTGAAAAAGTAATAATGCTCACACACATGCAGACATTTGGTATGACCCCAGCTGTATGGAAAAGCAAGGGATTTGATTTTAGTAAAACACAAGTCTGGATAAGAAACATATGTGCCTTACAGTTGAGAGTTTCTAAAGACAAATATGTCATAATTTATACATGTTATCAAATTTATTATTTATTATGTCCCTTTTTACAAGATGTAATATAAGTCTTAGGTGTCCCCAGAATGTGTCTGTGAAGTTTCAGCTCAAAATACCCCACAGATTATTATTATATCATTTTGAAAATGCCTATTTTGAGTGGAAGCAGAAACAGGCTGTTTTCATGCATGTCTCTTTAAATGCAAATGAGCTGCTGCTTCCCGCCCCCTTTTCCAGAACAGGACTGTGCCTTTACAGCTCATACCTCAGATGGTCTAACAAAAAACATCTGTTTGGTTTTGATTATCATATCTATCACGCTGAATGTAACCTATGTTAATGGTTGAATTTTAAAACTATTTTATAGAAAATGTACTGAAGTCTGTAAAAGTATTGAATCCAGCATTCAGTGTTCACATAACCTTCTCATCATTTCAGGTGGGCAACCATATAGATGTCATAACCTCTAAGTGGGTGGCTCAGGACACAGGGATCGGGGGCGGGAGTGGATTCATACTTTGAGTATCTGGTAAAGGGGGCCATTATGCTGCAAGACGAGGAGCTGCTGACAATGTTTAAAGGTAAACCTGACATGTCAATTAAAGGAGGAGTCCACTTCCAAAACAAAGTGAGCACATATAATGTACTCACCCCCCTTGTCATCCAAGATGTTCATGTCTTTCTTTCTTCAGTCGTAAAGAAATTGTTTTTCAAAGAAAACATTTCAGCATTTTTGTCCATATAATGGACTGATATGGTGCCCCAATTTTGAACTTCCAAAATGCAGTTTAAATGCAGCTTCAAACGATCCCAAATGTGGTTGTAAATGATCCTAGCTGAGGAAGAAGGAAGTGAAATGAAAGTTATTTTCATTTAAAAAAAAAAATACAATTTATATACTTTCTAATGTCAAACGCTCGTCTTGTCTTACTCTGCCTGGACTGTTTTTGTTCCAGTTCATGACAGTTAGGGTATGTCGAAAAACTCCCATCTCATGTTCTCCCTCAACTTCAAAATCGTCCTATATTGCTGTTTTACCTTTTTTGTTAAAGGTGTTTGATCTTCTTTGCATGTTCACTTTGCAAATGCTGTGTCGGTACTTCTGCAGTGATGTAGGATGATTTTGAAATGATTTTTGAAGTTGAGGGAGAAAATATGAGTTTTTCAACATACACTAACTGTCTTGACCAGAATACACAGAGTTCAGGGAGAGTAAGACACGTAAAACGTTTGAGATTAAAAAGTATGTAAATTGTATTTTTTTTTATGAAAATAACCGATCGTTTCGCTAGATAAGACATTATATGTAAGTCTTTGTTTTGGAAGTGGACTTCTTCTTTAAATAATAACTGCAGCTGATACTTATTAGTTTTGATAATAATAGCTAATCATAATTTCCACTAACTGCTGTTTATCTTTCCTTATCTTGCTCATATGAAAGCATTATCCACTTTCAAATGTGTGTTGCAGAATTTGATAAGTCCATAAAGAACTACACTAAGTTTGATGATTGGTATCTGTGGGTGCAGATGCATAAGGGAACAGTATCAATGCCTGTGTTTCAGTCTCTGGAGGCGTTCTGGCCTGGACTGCAGGTGAGGAAGCTGTACGCTAGTCCACAGTGTCACAAGACAATGGAAAAGCACCAGTTTCACTAGTTTTATGTCTTCTGTTATCTATATATGCTCGTGAGAGTAGATTCCTGTGGCAGCTAGTAATGCACATGTGTTTATCAGAGTATGATAGGTGATATTTCCAGTGCCACAAAGACCTTTCATAACTACTACAGCGTGTGGCGGCAGTTTGGAGGACTACCAGAGTTCTACAGCATTCCTCAAGGTTACACAGTGGACAAACGAGAGGGATATCCTTTGCGCCCAGGTATCTATAAAACACATTGAATAGAGCTTTATATTCATTCCTGAACATTTAAAAAATTGAAGTGAACAATCCTTTAAAACACAGCAACGCAAACAGCTGCTGGGAACACTCTAGCAATGCCCTAATTTCCCTTAAAGGGGTCATCGGATGCTAAGTTCACTTTTACATGTTGTTTGAACATTAATGTGTGTTGGCAGTGTATGTACAAATCTACCCTATAATGATAAAAATCCATGCAGTGGTTTTTAATTAATCTGTAAAAATAATATCCCCTTTTTCAGATCGAGTCATTCTCAGATGCCTGTCGTTGTGGCGTCACACAAACAGAGGCCGCTCCCACGATAGTTGATTGACATGAGCGTCTTACCTCAGATCAGCTGTGACAGTCCAGTAACTTTCCTTGTTTTGATGCCGGAGCAGGGATGTAAGTTAGACAAGAATATCTCAGATTGAGCGATTGAGGTGTTGTGTTGCTGGATGTAATAATGAACATAGTGGTCGTCATTTACTCCTGACATCTGAGCCGCTGAAGATGCAGTGGATTACGTTTGTTTGTAAAGAGAATGCGCCTCCTGATCTACATATATCCGTCTGTGTTCGCGCGAATCATTCATTATCCAGCTTCACTAACAGCAGAAGTGACTATAAGGGGTTTTTTTTACGAATCTTTGTGATCACCTTTCCTAATAATGTGCTAGTTAGCAAGTATAAAGGTTATGTTAAACGCGACTAAATGCGGCTAAAGTAAACAGGCTCATCACTCCACAGAGAGAAGAGAGGGGCAGGGCGAGCAGAGCTCATTTGCATTTAAAGCAGCCTCGACCAGAATGAAATGATTTTTGCAGAGCTGTTTTTGTTTTTTGACAAAACCATTGAGAATTTTTAACCAAAGTACATTATAGACTTTTTAAGACCCTAAAGAATCAGATCAACTTGTGGAAAATGGGCATCCGATGACCCCTTTAATTACACCTTAGCAAATAACGGGCATGTTGACATGTTTTTGTTGTGAAAATGTTTCATTTATATGATTGAATGAAAGTGAAGTAACCACTCTGTGTGTGTTTGTGTTGTACAGAGTTGATTGAAAGTGCCATGCATCTGTATAAGGCCACCGGTGACCCCACATTCATACAGCTTGGCCGGGATGCAGTCGAGTCAATTGACAAAATCAGCCGGGTCAACTGTGGCTTTGCTACTGTGAGTTTCTCAGTGTTACAGTGCCATTCAACAGTTTGGGATTACTGGGAAAAAAGATTTGTAATGTTTTTAAAGAAGTGTTTTTTGCTAATCAAGGCTGCGTTTGTTTGATTAAAAATACCGAAAAAAACTATAATATTGTGAAATATTATTACAATTTAAAATAGTGGTTTTATATTTTAATATGCTTTAAGGTAGAATTTATTCATGTGATGCAAAGCTAAATTTTCAGCATCATTGCTCCAGTCTTCAGTGTCACATGATCCTTCAGAAATCATTCTGATATCCTGATTTATTATGTTGGAAACAGTTGTCCTGCTTAAGAAAAATTTTGGAACGTGTGATACTTTTTTCAGGATTCTTTGATGAATAAAAAGTTAAACAGAAATCTTTTGTAACAATATACACTACCGTTCAAAATTCTTTCTTTCTTTCTTTCGTTTTTAAAGAAATTAATAATTTATTCAGCAATGATGTGTTAAATTGATCAAAATTGATAGTAAAGACTTATATTGTTACAACAGATGTATATTTAATATATATTTAATGTATATTTAAAAGTTGTGATAATATTTTATAATAATACTTTTTTCTGTATTTTTGATCAAATAAATGGAACTTTGATCATAAAAAAATGCCATTAAAAATGTTACTGATCCCAAACATATATAAACAGCAGTGTACATTTCAAAATGAGTCTCAGAACAATATTGAGGTTGAAACCAGCACAGTCCTTTAAAACATTGTAATATTTATGTTGTTTTGTTATAAAGAGAGTAGGTTTCATAAACTTCCAGTGTTTTGAGCAGTCATGAGTTACACATTCAAAGAATACTTCCTGATTTCAGTAAAGCTAAAGGAATAGTTAAAATCTTCTCATAATTTGCTCACTCTCAGGCCATCCAAGATGTAGATGAGTTTGTTTCTTCATCAAAACAGATTTGGAGAAATTTAACATTACATCACTCCACTAAAGGATCCTCTGCAGTGAATGGGTGCCGTCAGAATGAGAGTGATAAAACAGCTGATAAAAACATCACAATAATACACAAGTAAAACACACCACTCCAGTCCATCAGTTAAAGTCCACTTCCAAAACAAAGATTCACATATAATGTACTCACCCCCTTGTCATCCAAGATGTTCATGTTAATTGATGGCCTGGAGTGGTGTGGATTATTGTGATGTTTTTATCAGCTGTTTGGACTCTCATTCTGACGGCACCCATTTACTGCAGAGGATCTGTTGGTGAACAAGTGATATAATGCTACATTTCCCCAAATTTGTTCCCATGAAGAAACAAAGTTTTTTTTTCATATTGAGGCTAAAACCAGCAAAGTCTCTAAACATGCTCATCTTTTTGTTCCTGCCAAAGGTGAAGGATGTAAGGGACCACAAGTTGGACAACCGCATGGAGTCCTTCTTCTTGGCCGAGACCATTAAATACCTCTACCTCCTCTTCGATCCTGAAAACTTTCTCCATAACACGGGCACAGAGTTCGAGCTGGGCGGCCTGCAGGGTGACTGCATACTCAGCGCGGGCGGCTACGTGTTTAACACGGAGGCTCATCCGCTCGACCCCGCCGCGCTCCACTGCTGCAGCCGATATCAGGACGAGCGCAGGGAACTACGGGACATACTCCTCAGCTTCTCAGAACCACTCAGGCCTCCAACGGACCAATCAGAGGAGACGCCCGGCGCCGGCGGCTCACAAGAGAGCATTGCACTGAAGCCGGGAGAGAGGAGAAAAGCCCGGGTGCTCTCCTGTCCCACACAACCCTTCAGTGCCAAACTGGCTGTCATGGGTCAAGTCTTCTCTGACAACTCTTGAACGGACTTTCTCGCTGTCAAAAGTGTGTAAAGATGTAGATTATGTTTGTAATTTAACTTTGGAGAGATTAAATGTTTTTCTAAATATGTGTGGATTTTTTTCCACTCTTTTTATTAAAGTTTTAGATGAAAAGTGTTGATCATTTTGATTATTTGGGATTCAGGCTTTTTTCCACCCCAGCCGTTCTCGAAAGATGAATTTAAATGAGGTGTTTTACAAACACTGCACATATCCTCTCATTCATTCAAACAATGAAGGGAAAAAAGAAGAAAAATGATCCACTTAATAGGCCACACAAGACCAAACAGCGCTGCTTAACTGAGATTTTAATACTAATTCTACTGTGTCATGCTAATTAGTCTACAAAAGCGTATTTTCTCTTCACGTGAGAAAGCGAATGAGAGCCAGAGAGCAAAAGTTTGTAAGAACTTGCCCTCAAAGTCTTGCCCGTTTTGTATGCCAGCATAAACTGGGAATGGCACGACTGTAGCGTCGTACAAAGCCTCTATTCTTTTAAGGCTGGGATTAACGGATTCATAGCTGCTTTAACTTCCTTTGAGGCAAATAAACGAATTGACCTGGGTTATTAGCAATTTCACAGTACACATTATCTTAGCTGTGCTAACATCTCAGGTATTTGGTTGTGAGTTTTTTTCGAAAGCATGTTCTGCTGTTGTGATTCCTTGATTTGTGTTACATCAGATAAAGCAAAGTCTCTTCTGCTCACCAAGGCTGCATTTATTTAATCAAAAATATTGTAAAAACTGTAATATTGTGAAATATTTTTACAATTTAAAAAAGCTGTTTTCTATTTTAATATATTGTGAATTGTAATTTATTCTTGTGATGCAGTGCTGAATTTTCAGCATCATTACTCCAGTATTCAGTGTTACATGATTAATCAGAAATCATTATAATATGCTAATTTGCTGCTGGAGAAACATTTATTATTATTGTTACACTTTTTTTTACACTTATCAATGATACATTTTGCTCTTCAGGATTTTCTTAATGAATAAAAAGTACAACATTTACTTTAAATAGAAATCTTTTGTAATATGATCAGTAAAGTCTTTTAGAAATTTAATGCATCCTTGCTGAATAAAAGTATTTCGTTAAAAAAAAGTGTTACCAAAGTTGAAGTGTTAGTTAAGAGTTATATATGGTAATACTTAAAAATTAAATTTTAATTCTTTAACATTATTTAACAGTACTTATGCAGCATTTATTGATCTAGGTTTATTTCTAATATATAATATGGAATTAATAATAATGTAGTTTATACTTATAATTTGTCATTTAGAATTAATGCTAATATAATTTATAATATATATTTAAAGTTGTATAACATTAATATCACAAACATGAATTAACATTGACCAGTAGTATATTTATTAATTAAATAAGTGTAAAAATAACTTTTTTATTTTCATATTTCATAGTACTGGGCAATGATTCATTATGATTAATCGCATCCAAAATAAATGTTTTTGTGTACGTTATATATGAGACCCTGGACCACAAAACCAGTCTCTGGGGTTTATTTGTAGCAATAGCCAAAAATACATTGTATGGGTCAAAATTATTGTTTTTTTTTAATGGCAAAAATCATGTTCCATGAAGATATTTTGTAAAATTCCTACTGCAAATGTATGAAAACTTAATTTTTGATTAGTCATATACATTGTTAAGAACATGATTTGAAGAAATTTTAAGGGAATTTTCTCAATATTTTTAAATAGCTGTATCTCAGCCAAATATTGTCCTAATAAACCACACATCAATGGAAAGCTTATTTATTCAGCTTTCATATGATGTATAAATCCCAATTTTGAAAAAATGACCTTTATGGCTGGTTTTATGATCCTGGGTCACATATGTGTGTGTACTGTGTATATATTTAAGAAAAATGTTGGTTATATATTAAATATATTTATATATAAAATAAATTATAGGAATATAAATATATATATGTAAATATTTTCAAAATATATACTGTATGTGTCTTTATGTATACATACTAAATATACACAGTACACACAAACACATTATGTACACAAAAACTTTTATTTTGGATGTGATTAATCGTAGCCCAGCATTAATATTTTATAATTATACAAGAATACAATAACATTAACCTAGATTAATAAATGCTACATAACACTGTCGTTAAACTTAAAGGGACAGTTCACCCAAAAATTAAAATTTTAATAATAAAAATTACTCACCCTCATGTCGTTTCAAACTGGTAAGAGCTTCGTTCATCTTCAGAACACAAATTAAGATATTTTTGATGAAATCAAAGAGTTTTCTGACCCTGACAGCAATGCAACTGACACATTCAAGGCCCAAAAAGGTAGTAGGGACATTGTTAAAATAGTCCATGTGACATCAATAGTTCAACTGTAATTTTATGAAGCTATGAGAATACTTTTTGTGTACAAAGAAAACAAAAATAACAACCTTTTCATAGCTTCATAACATTACGGTTGAACCACTGATGTCACATGGACTACTTTAACAACGTCCTTACTACCTTTTTGGGCCTTGAATGTGTCAGTTGCGTTACTGTCTATGCAGGGTCAGAAAGCTCTTGGGATTTCATCAGAAATATCTTAATTTGTGTTCTGAAGATGAATGAAGGTTTTACCCGTTTGAAACGACATGAAGGCAAGTAATCAATTCAATGCATTTATAGTCATTGTACTGGATCGAAATATCTATTCTGTGGAAAATGTAGGTCTGTAGACTCGTGTGTTTTCCACAGGGAGATCTTGATCTCAAACTCCATCTCTTGCTGCTCATCTCCATTACACTCTTGACTAGTTTTGCTGAAACCATGTGACCACGTAGGAGCTGACATGATTGGAGAAACACCAGAGAACTTTCCGTTACACTTAAGAATGCCCTTCCTCTTCCTCCCGCTATCTGTCCCAATTCTTTCTACATCTTCGCAAGTCGCTGCCGTACCATTCCCAGCAGAGCCAGACCTGTCTGTGTACTCGAGCTGATTGTAGAGATTCTTCAGGATGCCCTTCTTCGGCAGTTTCGTAGGCTGGTTGTGGGAAGAAGATTCAAGAGGCGACCGCAGAACGAAGCTGCTGTTTGAGATCAGTGTTCTTTCCTTATGTTTCTTTCTGGGTAGGGTGGAGGCGCAAGGTTTACTCTCTGTAGCTTTGGGACGGTTGAAGTTTAGCCACCAGTGGTTAGCGATGTCTTCCACTGTGGCTCTGTCTTCTGTTTGCACTGTGAGCATCCAGCCAATTAATGAACGGGCCTCTATAAGAAGAATTGAAGCAATTATGGTAAATCCTCACTCATAATGTTACTTTATTGGGCATGTACAGTTGAGGTCAAAAGTTTGCATACACCTTGCGGAATCTGCAAAATGTTAATTATTTCACCAAAACAAGAGGGATCATACAAAACACATGTGATTTTTTTATTTAGTACTGACCTGAGTAAGATATTTCACATAAAAGACCTTACATATAGTCCACAAGAGAAAATAATAGTTGAATTTATAAAAATGACCATGTTCAAAAGTTTACATACACTTCATTCTTCATACTTTGTTGCTACCTGAATGATCCACAGCTGTGTTTTTTTGTTTAGTGATAGTTGTTCATGAGTCCCTTGTTTGTCCTGTACAGTTAAACTGGCTGCTGTTCTTCAGAAAAATCTTTCAGGTCCCACAAATTCTTTGGTTTTTCAGCATTTTTGTGTATCTGAACCCTTTCCAACAATGACTGTATGATTTTGAGATCCATCTTTTCACACTGAGGACAACTGAGGGACTCATATGCAACTATTACAGAAGGTTCAAACATTCACTGATGCTTCAGAAGGAAAAACAATGCATTTAAGATCTGGGTAAATTTAACTAATTTTGTCTTCTGGGAAACATGTAAGTATCTTCTGTAGCTTCTGAAGGACAGTACTAAATGAAAAAAAAGAAAGATATTTAGGCAAAATAAGAAAAATGTACACATCTTCATTCTGTTCAAAAGTTTTCACCCCTGGCTCTTAATGCATAGTTTTTTCTTCTGGAGCATCAGTGAGTGTTTGAATCTTCTGTAATAGTTGCATATGAGTCCCTCAGTTGTCCTCAGTGTGAAAAGATGGATCTCAAAATCATACAGACATTGTTGGAAAGGGTTCAGATACACAAAAATGCTGAAAAACCGAAGAATGTGTGGGACCTGAAAGTTTTTTCTGAAGAACAGTGGGAGGTTTCACTAAACAAAAAGACACAGCTGTGAATCATTCAGGTAACAACACAGTATTAAGAATCAAGTGTATGTAAACTTTTGAACGGGTCAGGTCAGGTCAGTACTAAATAAAAAAATCACATGCATTTTGTATGAACCCTCTTATTTTGGTAAAATAATTAACATTTTCTAGATTATGCAAGGTGTATGTAAACTTTTGACCTCAGCTGTATATGGGGGTGCATCAGTCTCACCTGACAGGACATCAGGGATCTTATATCGTCCGTGGCGGATCTGCTCTTTAAGGATGCTGTAACTGGTGCCATCAAAAGGCATGGAGCCATAAACCAGAGCATATAACAGCACACCAAGAGACCAGCAATCCACCTAAGACATAAAAAGAGGAAAAGCATTATTTAAGATAGTTCACCCAAATATGAAATTCTGTCATTAATTACTCACCCCCATGTCGTTCCAAACCCATAAGACCTTCGTTCATCTTCGGAACCAAATTAAGATATTTTTGATGAAATCCAAGAGCTTTCTGACCCTGCATTGACAGCAACACAACTACCACATTTAACTATTTCTTCTCTTCCGTGGCAGTCTTCAACGTGCAGTCACAAGTGTACCACAACACATGCATATTGTGCTGCTGACGGAACTCGTTATTTTTCTTTTCTTTGCACACAAAAAGTATTCTCCTAGCTTCAAAATATTACGGTTGAGCCACTGGTGTCACATGGACTATTATATCAATGTTCTTACTACCTTTCTGGGCCTTGAATGTGATAGTTGTCTATGTAGGAACAGAAAGCTTTTGGATTTCATCAAAAAATTGTTAATTTGCCTCTGAAGATTACGGATTTGGAACGACATGAGGGTGAGTAATTAATGACAAAATTTTCATTTTTGGGTCAACTATCTTTTTAAAAAGTTTACTTTGTAAAGTCCATTTTAAACCACCTTTTAACAATCATTTGTCATTCTTTAAGGAAGTACATTTATTTTAAATATGTTGACTAACATTGATTAAAATTTTAACTGTAGTGTGTTACATGATACATGTCAAATGTATGTAAAGTGCAACTTCATTACACCTGCATGTGTAATTACGAATAGATCTAAACACATGACCTATAAATTTCAATAGAAATGACATTAAAGTACATTTCTCAGTACATTCAGCAGTAACCTTTAACCATAATACAAAGACAATCGAAGCAATTTTGAAATTACATATAAAGCCTCACCTAAATGGGTTAGAAAGCACTCTAAAGTTCAGCTAATTGCATTTAATATAATTAACTATAATACATAATTGAATTGCAATTAACATGCAATCATGTGTCAAAACATGACATTCAGGTCACACTTAAGTATATTATGTTATTTGCATAATAAGCACTCTTTTAAAAGCATGCTATATTCTACTTCTTTTTGACAAGGGTGTGCAATAGGAGTGACTGGTAAGACTGGAAATCACACCTCAGGGCCGTGGTAAGGAAGTCCATTGATGATTTCTGGTGATGCATACAGCGGGCTCCCGCAGAAAGTGTCCAGACACTGGCCTCTCATGTAGCGGTTGGACAAGCCAAAGTCAGCTAACTACAACAAACAGAGCATTTATGGATAAAGCAGTTCTGTATTAAAATGGGTGACCTACTTCTGTTTATTTAATGGAATCTATTTCTGATTCATAGAGGGTGGACAAAAATAGCAGACACCACATGAAAGGAGGTTAATTTTGAATTAAAATTATAATTAGAATTGGAGTAGCAGAGATGAAATCAAACATTTGACTGAATTTATTCCTCTCATGAGCTACTGATATTAATGTTTATGCTGAATTGCTTGCAGTTAGATTTGTAGACAAAAACAAATAGTGCATACAAACAAGAAAACCTCTCTCATTCAGATTCTGCAGGTATTTAGGGGCACTGCTCAGAGATACATAATCAGGTGTCAGAAACGTAAAACGCAGAGCCCTAAATAATGGATGAAAGTCATCTTTCATCATATTTCCTACATCCCGTTACCATATGGAGACAAAGGATGCCTTCAACCTGTCTGTTACCAGCTATGAAGCATACGCAGGTATACGCAGCTAGTCATCTGATCCAGTGATTGCTCTATATGGATTTGGAATGACCATGGAATGTGGCTGTTCTATTGTGCAAAATAATGCAACATTGTTTCCTCACAATGTTCTCATATTTTAGAACGATGACACTTCTATACACAGTGCTCAACAAATTGAAGAGTGATTTCATAAATGCCAGGATGAAGTCAGATTCATTCCATGGTAAAGAGATCTACACATCTTTAAAGGTTTAGTGTACCCAAAAATTAACATTCTGATATTATTTACTCAGCCTCTTGTCGTTCCAAACCCATAAGACCTTTGTTCATCTTCAGAACACAAATTAAGATATTTTTTAAGAAATCCAAGAGCTTTCTGACCCTGCATAGACAGCAACACAACTGACGTTCAAGACCTAGAAAGGTAGTAAGGACATTGTTGAAACAGTCCATGTGACATCAGTGGCTCAACCATAATGTTATGAAGCTATGAGAATACGTTGTGCGCAAAGAAAACAAACGTAACAATTTTTTCACCCCTTCTCTTCTGTGTCAGTCTTCGACGTGTGTGAACGTGTCAGTTGCGTTGCTGTCTATGCAGGGTCAGAAAGCTCTTGGATTTCATCTAAAATATCTTAATTTGTGTTTCAAAGATGAACGACGGTCTTATAGGTTTGGAACGACATGAGGGTGAGTAATTAAAGACAGACTACTTCTTTAAACCTTAGCTGGGACGTTCTGGTTTTCAAAAGGAAAGTCAATATTTCGTAATTTCTTAAAGGGGTCATTGAATGTCTATTTTCCACAAGCTGATATGATTCTTTAGGGTCTTAATGAGAAGTCTATAACATACTTTGGTTAAAATTTCTCAGTGGTAGTGTAAAAACACCCTTTTTACCATGTCAAAATCAGCCCTGCTCAGAGTGAGCCATTCTACTGCTTGTTCCTTTAAATGCTAATGAGCGCTGCTCACCCCGCCCCTCTCTTCTGTGGAGTGACAAGCCAGCCTATTTACGTTAGCCATATTTAGCCACGAAACTTGCTAACTAGCACATTATTAAAAAAGGCGATTTGCAAAACACCCTTATACTCACTTCTGCTGCAGGTGAAGCTGCATCACAAATAAAGCCTCATGTGAACATAGACGCATTTATGTGGATCGCCGGGCACATTTCCTTTTAAAACGAAAGTAACGTTAATCCTCTGCGTCTTTAGCGGATCAGATGTCGGGAGTAAATGATGACTGCTATGATCTATGCTATGAACACCTCAGTCACTCAACCAGAGACATTCTTGTCTTAGCCATTCTTGACGAAAGAATGGCGGTCAGAGTCAAACTGTTCACAGCTCAGTCAGGGCGGGTCTAAGGTAAGACGGTCATGTCAATCAACTATCATGGGAGCGCTCTTTGTTGGTGTGACACCACACCGACAAGAAACTGAGAATGGCTTGATTTGAAAAAGAGGATATTTCTTATAAAGATTACAAAAATACCACTGAGTGGATTTTTATCATAATAGGGTGGCTGTGTACACACACTGCCAATACACATTTATGTTCAATCAACTTGTAAAAGTGAGTTTTGCATCCGATGACCCCTTCAAAAAAAATTTCAAACAATAACAAATAATTAAAAATAATTTGTGACCCATATTTGACAGATTCCAAAAAGAAAATGAAGCTGGTTAAGGCTGATTCTACAATGTTTTGAGTTTTGATATTTTCTCCACTGTACGTATGATTTAAATACTACATGCAGTAAGTTTGCTTTTTTTAAAGGATTCAAAACCAGCAGTTTTTGATACCACAGATAAAAAAAAATGAAAATCTATGAAACTGTTAAATTCTCTATCAGTCAGTCTGAGTTTGAATTGTTTACCTTCACATTTAAGTCTTTGTCCAGAAGTATATTCTCCAGTTTGAGGTCGCGATGAACCACACCATTCTGAACAATAACAAGAGATTTAGGCTCAATATAAATACAAATGTACTATAAATATAAATAGATACAGATATGCTAATTATTTTTAAAACTGCTGAAGCAAGGTTTGTTTGCTGTATTTGTAGTGTTAAGGCCTGTTCACACCAATAATAACAATAAAGATAAAATAAACCAAATATATATTATATTATATATATTATATTAAAGTCCACAACCAACAGACAGTATCATCCAGTTTATTATAATCATCTAAGTCTGCTTCAAATACTCAGAATCTTTACAGTTGAGTGGTTTCTGATTGGCTGTCAATGTTTTTATCATTCATCTGGTGAAAAAAAAAAAAAACACTCTAAAATGAAGTAATTATAGCTGTCATTTGGACTTTATCCTCATAAAATTAGAATGATTATTAACTTTATATTTATTGTTATAGTTATCATCCCTGGTATGATAAGCTTTATTCATGTTTATAATATTACTCAGACTGTCAAACATTTCTCAACACTGCTATCTAGGTGATAAATACAATAATACATTTTTTATTATCATGTTTTTTTCTGTTTATGGTGTATTTAGGACAAACAAGTACATAAATCGTTACTACCACTACTAACCGACTACTCAAATATTTAAAATTAAAAATATTATATACTTAGATCACCTGCATTTCCAAATATTTGACAGATTTGCATGTTGTAGTGTATTAAAAGATGTTATTTTCAGGTATATTCAACCAATGTTGGGGAAAGTTACCTTTAAAAGTAATGCATTACAATATGGCGTTACTCCATAAAACGTACCTAATTGCACTACCAGTTACTTTTTATGAAAAAGTAATGCATTACGTTACTTCTGTGTTACTTTTTGTCACCTGAGCTGGGCTTGCTTATTTGTTTTTTAACAAAAAAAGCCCAAAATAATATTTTGGCAACTGTAAGGGCCCTTTCACACCAAAAGTGAAATTAATAAGCCTCAGCCTGAAGAAAGTGCCTCTTACTCTTCAACTCACTACCAATTTTTCTCAACACAGGGACAGCAGAGGCCAGTGAATAAGTGGAAATCAAAGTAACTTGCATTACTTATTTGAAAAAGTAACTCAGATATTTCGTTGTAAATTTAAAAGTAATGCAATACTTCATTAGTTACCTGAAAAAAGTAATCTGATTACATCACTCCCCCAACACGGCATTCAACAGGTGAAATGTTGTCCAAGCAAAATAGCATTTGATAAATGTAGTAGCGTTTATTTAGAGAAAAACTACACATATGCAGAATGAATGGCATGAGATTTTAAGAAGAGAAGTGTTTGTTTACTTTATGGCAGTATTGCACAGCAGAGGTGATCTGTCTGAAGAAGTGTCTGGCCTCCTCCTCTGGCAGTCTCTGTTTGTCCTGAATGTACTCGTACAGCTCTCCTCCGCTCGCGTACTCCATCACCATCACTATCCTCTCTCTGCTCTCAAACACTGAAAACACAACACTTTTCATCCATTTCTCTGAATACAGCATTTAACACATTGATGTTGTGAGACTCTTAATGTGTTTTACCCTCATAGAGACGGATGATATTTGGGTGCACAAGAGAGGCGGTGATCTCAATTTCTCTCTGGATGTGAGCTCTATCCAGATCATCCCTGAATCTCTCCTTTCTAATGGATTTAATAGCCACCTGAAGTACAAAAAACAGACACGTTATAAACAAACACACTATAAATGAACCAAATACATATGTGACTCTGGACCACAAAACGAGGCTTAAAGGAGAAGTCCACTTCCAAAACAAAAATTCACATATAATGTACTCACCCCCTTGTCATCCAAGATGTTCATGTCTTTCTTTCTGCATTCGTAAAGAAATTATGTTTTTTGAGGAAAAAATTTCTGCATTTTAACCCATATAATAATTTGATCTTCTTTGCATGTTCATTTTGCAAAGACTGGGTCGGTACTTCTGCAGTAATGTAGAATGATTTTGAAATCATTTTTGAAGTTGAGGGAGAAAATACGATTGGAGTTTTTTTGACAAACCCTAACTGTCTTGAGACAGAATACACAGAGTTCAAGGAGAGCAAGACAAGACGAGGCATTTGAGATTAAAAAGTATATAAATTGTATTATTTTTATGAAAATAACCGATCGTTTCGCTAGATAAGACTCTTCTTCCTCGGCTGGGATTGTTTACAACTGCATTTGTTATCGTTTAAAGCCACATTTAAACTGCATTTTGGAAGTTCAAAATCGGGGCACCATATCAGTCCATTATATGGAGAAAAATGCTGAAATGTTTTCCTCAAAAAAACATAATTTCTTAACGACTGAAGAAAGAAAGACATGAACATCTTGGATGACAAGGGGGTGAGTACATTATATGTGAATCTTTGTTTTGGAAGTGGACTTCTCCTTTAAGTAGCATGGGTATGTTTGCAGCAATAGCCAACAATACATTGTATGAGCCAAATTATCTTTTTTTTATGCCATAAATCAATAGGATATTAAGTAAAGATCATGTACCATGAAGATATTTTGTAAATTTACTACCGTAAATATATCTAAACTTATTTTTGATTAGTAATATGCATTGCTAAGAACTTCATTTTGGACAACTTTAAAGACGATTTTCTCAATATTTTGTTTTTTTGGATTTTTTTGCACCCTCAGATTCCAGATTTTCAAAATATTCTCCTGTCCTTACAAACCACATCAATGCAAAGCTTATTTATTCAGCTTTCAGATGATTTTTAAATCTCAGTTTCAAAAAATTGACCCTTGTTACTGGTTTTGTGGTCCTGGGTCACATTTGCCTGCCTGTTTGTATATGAGTATATGAGTTAATAATGAATGAAACTATTCAAAAAATACATGGAGAGTTGAATAAACCTTTTCTGCCATGTTCTGTTTTCAGTTCCTCAATTACAATTCATACTGATATTTTTTGGATGACTTAAAGTGAGAAATGTTTACGTGGCTGACCAGTCTTATTAAAAGGCTTAAAAATATTGACAATATTGTATTAATCTATATTTTTAAAATAAGCAGTTTAGCCATTATTTTTTGAAAAACTCATGTCCAATATACAGGAAGACATTTTGTTTTAATGTCACAAGAAAAAAACGTGAAACAATAGTTTTAAATAGGGCTGGCAAACGATAAATTGCGATTAATCACATACAAAATAAAAGTTTGAGTTTGCCTAATATACACTAGCGTTCAAAAGTTTGGGGTCAGTAAGACTTGTAATAGTCTTTAAAGAAGTCTCTTATGCTCATCAAGGCTGCATTTATTTGATTAAAAATATAGAAAAAAACAGTAATATTGCAAAATGTTTTTACAATATAAAATAATGTTTTTTTATTTTAACATACTTTAAAATAGAATTTATTCCTGTGATGAAAAGCTGAATTTTTATCAGCTGTTACTCCAGTCTTAAGTGTCACATGATCCTTCAGAAATCATTCTAATATGCGGATTTATTATTAGAATGATCAATGTTGGATAATATCAACAGTTGTGCTGCCAAATATTTTTTGGAACCTGTGATTTTTTTTTCAGGATTCTTTCATGAATAACAAGTTTAAAAAGTACAGTGTTTATTCAAAATATAAATATTTTATAACAATGTAAATTATTTATTATTAACTATTTTAATAAACTTTTAATTATTAACTTAATACATCCTTGGTGAATAAAAGTATTAATTTCTTAAAAAAAAAAAAAGAAAAAAAGAGAAACAATAAAAATGTACTGACCCCAAACTTTTGAACGGTAGTGTATGTGTATGTACTGTGTGTAATTATTATGTATATATAAATACAAACACATTCATGTATTTAAGAAATATTTACAAGTATATGTATTATTATAATCTTTATGGAATTTATGTTATATAAAAAATATATTTTGTACATAACATATTTCTCTTAAATATATACATTTATTTGTGTGTATTTATATATTCATAATAATTACACAAAGTACACACACATATATTAGGCAAACTCAAACTTTTATTTTATATACGATTAATCGCAATTAATCGTTTGCCAGCCATACACTGTTAAGAACTATTTCCTGAGTCAACTTAAAATAATTTGTAACCTGGCTGCCTTAAAATTTCAAGTTCAGTCAACTCAAAAAGTTTATTCAACTTGAAATGTTAAATTATACTAAGTGACAACTTAGATATTTGATTTTAATCAACTTAAAATTTTAAGGCAGCTGGGTTACTTATCCATCTGTTAAGTTTAGCAAACACAAATATCTAAGTTGTTACTTAGTACAACTTAACATTTCAAGTTGAATAAACTTTTTTTAGCTGACTGAACTTAAAATTTTAAGGCAGCAGGGTAACAAATTATTTTTAACCTGACTCAACAAATTGTTTTTTTATTTTTTACAGTGTTTTAAAATATGTATAAAAGGAATAAACAACATGGAATAACCCTTAATAAAACTTGTTTTTAACAAGAAAACTTTTTGAGATTTTTAAAATCAATGATTATTCAGTTTTTTTTTAATTTTATAAACATTTTTCAAAAATTTTCAACCAATATGAACACCAATATGAATATAATTCAGACTACAGATCAAATATGTTATCCTCGCTTCGCTGACCTATATAATAAAAGCGACTTGCATTTGTCTTTTTGACTTTTACCATTAAGGTATTGTTTAGTTTTCTGGCAAATGTTTGGGTCTGTACGTGTTTTATAGCACGCAGTGAGTTTGGACCAGCAAACACAAAGCTCCATTGTAAACCATTAGATTTTTACGATTCCAGATTCATTAACTGAAATCATGCAATGACGTAAACTGTGTCATTTCTTTGCTAACAGCATCAGCAAATGGAATTTCCTGATGTAAACATTCACATCAAGGCATATCAGAATTGAATCACCAAAAACCTAAACCTGCTGTCTGTACGGCGACACTGGCATTGCCATCTGGGAAGCTGCCAGGCAACTCTGACCCCAATCTGGAGATCTGGAGAGACGCCTCGCTCCCCTGTCACACATGCAACGGGCGCCTGGCTCCCTCTGAATGCTGTTAGTGTTTGTCTGCAGGAATCCCAGCTATGCTTAAGGCTCCTGGATTCCGGAATACTTCACCTCTGAGTCCGGATGAGTGACAGAGTGAGAGAGAGGCTCAGCTACTGCTCTAATCTGATTGGACACTGAGATTACTTCATTTTTCCATTAATGCGATCCGTTTTCAGGCCGTGAAAGAGTGCGGACAGCAGGCTGGGGGGAACGACTCTTTTGTTTTTGTTAAATGACAGACTGAGTGATGAATGAGCGGTTAAGTATTTAATTAAGTGCGCTAACATGAGGTCTACATACAGTAGACACGCGTGTGCACGCACAAAGCACCTACTGGACGAGCCCAAAAATATCCCAAAAATAATTAACTGAGGGGAATTGCTAGGTAAAGACGCGTTGAGTGACTGACACGCTGTCAGAGGTAAAAGGACATTCATATGGATATTCATCTCAAAAGAAATTAAGCCTTTGTACATTTTTTATTGAATAAAAATAATGAAATACTGTGTATATTTATTATGCTTATAAAGACACACCTACAGTATAGAATTTGAAATGATTTACATGTATACATTTATATATATATATATATATATATATATATATATATAATTAAATTATATATATAAATATAACATATATATAATAATAATAAACAATTTTTTTCTTAAATATATACATGCATGTGTGTATTTATATATACACAATAAATATACACAGTACACACACATATATTATGTATACTTTCATTTTGGATGCAGTTAATCGTGATTAATTGTTGCCCAGCACTAATATATATAACAATTAACATTTAAGCCGAAAATGAAAATATTAAAAAAAAAAAAAGAATATTCTATTAATATATTTTTAAATATTTTTAAAAATAAAAACAACCCTAAAATAATATGAAGTCTAGAGGTTTAGAGGTTTGTATTTTTTATTTTATTTATTTATAATTGAAGCATGAAATATCATAATGAAATTTTTAAATTACATTTTATCATAATAGTAAAACAAGGTTTAACAAAGCAAATCAGGGTTCCTATGATTGGGAAACACTGTAAAATATTGATAATAAACTCCTTAAGGTTTAATTAATGTACAAGATTTTTACAGGTAATCACATTTTAATTAAATTCCATGATATTTCCAGTTTTTTACTGCATTGCAAAAAAATATGAAAGCATTTAGAGGTTTTCATTTTTTTTTTAGTTATTTATAAATTACACATTTGACATGAAATATCATGCATGCACCTGAGTAAAACTGTAAAAATGACATTTGTTAAAGCTTTTTTAAAAATCATTCATTGTGATTCATTAATATTATAACAGCCCTATTTTAACCTATCATAGGCCTAATAATAAAAGTAATTTTTCTTAGTTTTCGAGGTTTAACAAAGCAAATCAGAGTTTCTCTAGTTTTGAATTGCTGATAATCAACTCTTTAAAATTTGATTAATATACATCATTTTTACAGATAATCTTTTTTACTCTCAGATATTTCCAGGGTTTTTTATGCACTACAAAAATTTCAATACACTAAATATTTTGTAAGTTAACTACTTGCTGAAAAAAAAGACTGAAGAAAGAAATGATAGATAGATAGACAGATAGACAGATAGATAGATAGATAGATAGATAGATAGATAGATAGATAGATAGATAGATAGATAGAACATTTTTTCAGCATTTAAAACAATGCAAGTACTGATATAAAAGCAGCTCAAGTCGCTCACCGTCTTTCCACACCGTCTCTCCACCGCACGCTTCACTTTGCCGTACGTGCCTCTGCCCAGGGTCTCCATCACCTCAAACCGGCGCTTGAGACTGTGTTTATGAAGATGTTTCTTCACTCCGGATGAGGTGTGGAGCTCTGCTCGCCCGTCCGGTGAGTGTGTGGAGGCGCTGAACTGCTGTCGCTCCATGGCAACCGCGCTCTGAGGTGAAGCTCACCTGTGAAGTGTGTTGTAACTAGTCGCTGTTTTGAACGGCAATTTAAAAATCGTTTTCTGATGTGTACTGGAATAAAATGATAGGGAAACGGCTAATATGTTGTTCTTTTTATATGGGCGCTGATGTTGTAAGTCTCAAGCATCTTCTGGCTATGCTGTGCCCGGCATCGCGGATGGGATTCACCACATGATGACGCGATGGAATGGGCGGAGGCACGCTGTCAATCATCAGCGGTGACACGCATCAGTGCCAGCCAGACTGTTAATAGATGGATGCGACTGCTGACCTCAATCCTACCTCGCAGAAAACATGACAAAAACACTATCATTGGTTGTAGACGCTCTGAACTGCAAACCACGGGCGTTGGAGCCAGTTCACATACACAAAATGTTTATTTTTATGAAAAGGAGAACATTAAAAAAAAAATTGCAAAAATGTTGGTAGGTTGTGATAAAGGGCTATGTGTTTGTCTTAAGGTGTCCACTTTTAATGTATCACTGATTCTTGAGAAGTGGAACAATATTGAAAAAACAAAACCTTGTACTCAGACAAATTAAACTACATTTTTGTATGTAGTTACTGAGCTATGATTTGATTCAACCTTCCAACTTTTATTGAAATGTGCCATCACTTATTTTGCAGTCAATCAATCAAGATGTTTTTTAAATTCCGAACATTCTCATGTTAGATTACATTTTCATGTCTCACATTCCTCAACAAGTATAAAATATCATAATCAAATATGATCAAAATATTCATCTGACGGAGGTGACAGAGCTGACACATCTGACGATGGTGACGAAAACCTTAATTTGTAGTAATTTTAACTATCAAATGCACTGAAGCAATCAATTACTGTATTAAAACAAACACAACAAACAGAGCGTATGTTATTGTTTATAAAGCTTTTTTTCAAGATTTACATTTAAGTAATTTGATATATCATTGGAACACAAATTATCTGTTTTCTCTCATCTCAGAATAGTATGTCTGCTGTGCATCTATATCAGGGGTGGCGAACGTCGGGCCTAGAGAGCCGCAGCCCTGCACAGTTTTGCTTCAACCCTAATCAAACGCACCTGAACAAGCTAATCAAGGTCTGAAGGGTTACTAGAAAGCAACAGGCAGGTGAGTTTTAATTAGGGTTGGAGCTGAACTCTGCAGAGCTGCGGCTCTCCAGGACCGGAGTTCGCCACCCCTGATCTATATGGTAACAAGGTAACTTTTAAATCCAGTTAAATGAACAAATTAAACAATTAACTGTTACTGTTCTATCTATTTATATTCATCAGGATCTTAATATTCATGTTTAAACGATCCAAAAATGATCAGAACACATATGATCAGAATACAAACAATCTGTATTATGTATAGATGTTTTATCCAGTGTTTTGTTATGTTCCTTGAATCATATGTCCCCTCAACCCTAATTCTGGTAGAAGTGATGACTATCAGTCCAATAAAGCAATATATGCTGTGCATTTAATAATTATACATTTTTAGAAAAATTAAACACAAGTTTATATTTAATGTAATTAAAAATGACATATACACTTTTTGTTATGTTGCAGCCATGTTAAACTGCTTTAAATGATTTTTTTCCACATCAATCTACACTCCGTAGACCATAATGACAAAGCACATATCAGGTTTGTAACACTTTGCAAGTTTATTAGAAATAAAAAACTGAAAGCATTTCATTGCATAAGTATTCATACCCTTTTCTGGGACAGTTGAAATTTTGCTCAGGAGCACTCATATCACTTCTAGATGTTACTACACTTAAAGTGAAGTTAACCTGTGGCAACTGAATGGTGTGATTTGGAAAGGCCCCCACCACTCAATAAAAGGTCTAACAGCTGAAAATGTATATCAGAGCAAAAACCAAGCCCTGGGGTCAAAATAACTGCCTGTAGATCTCAGAAACAGGATTGCGTCAAGGCACACATCTGGAGAAGAGTTCAGAAAAGATTCTGCTGCCACTGCAACACATCACCGATCCGGTCTTTATGGCGGTGTGGCCAAACTCAATCCTGTCCTCAATAAAGACACAAGAAAACCACTTGAAATTTGCAACAAAGCACCTAGAACTCTCAGAATGTGAGAAACAAGATTCTCTTCTCTGGTCTGATGAACATCAATTCCAAGCATCATTTCTGAAGCAAACCAGGCACTGCTCATCACCTGCACAGTATTATCACAACAGTAAAGTGTGGTGGCAGCAGCCTCATCCGGTTGGGCTGTTTTTCAGCAGCAGGGACTGTGACCAGGAGTTCACACTCCTGAGTCGAACTTGCGAAGCCCAAACTACCAAGGACTCAAGTCTGAAAGTCGCGCGTAGTCCTACGTCACCAGACTATTTGCCTAATCTTCACGATAGACCACGATGGAAACGCAGACAGCAACAGGTCTGGAGAAAAAAAGTTCCTGGAAAAAAAAAGTTCCTGGGACAAATTGTTCCTAGTAATTTTGGTGGGAAAGCGGCTTCTGTGAATGTCCTTGAGTGTCCCAGCCACAGCCTGGGCTTGAACTCAATCAAACATTTCCGGACAATGTCTGCTAGGCACCATCCAAGCTGACTAAGCTTGAGAGGTGAAGAGGTGAGGAGAAGAATAGCAGATAATTGCTAAATGCAGATGTGCATCACACACAAAAAGACTTGAGGTAAAGGTGCTTCAACTAAGTACTGGGTTAAGTGTATGAAAACTTATGCAATATACTTCTTTAAGTGTTTTATTTTTAATAAATTCCAAAGATGTCACAAATCTGTTTGTGCTTTGTCATTATGGAGTATGGAGTGTAGACAGATGTGCAAAAAAATTATTTTAAAGCAGTTTAACATAAGGCAGAAACATAAAATGTTAAAAAAATGAATACTTTTGGAGTACTGTTATGAAAATTACACCGATCAGGCATAACGTTATGACCACGTTCCTAATATTGTGTTGGTCCCCCTTTTGCTGCCAAAACAGTCCTGACCCGTCAAGGCATGGGCTCCACTAGACCCCTGAAGGTGTGCTGTGGCATCTGGCACCAAGTTGTCAGCAGCAGTTGGTTCACCACTGTTCCTTTCTTGGGCCACTTTTGATAGATACTGACCACTGCAGACCAGGAACACCCCTCAAGAGCTGCAGTTTTGGAGATGCTCTGACCCATTTGTCTAGCCATCACAATTTGGCACTTGTCTAACTAGCTCAAATTCTTACGCTTGCCCATTTTTCCTGCTTCTAACACATTAACTTTGAGGACAAAATGTTCACTTGCTGCCTAATATATCCCACCCATTAACAAAGGCTGTGATGAAGAGATAATCAGTGTTTTCACGTCACCTGTCAGTGGTCATAATGTTATATACAGTGCCCTCCACAAATATTGGCACCTTTGGTAAATATGAGCAAAGGCAGCCGTGGAAATAAAATCTGCATTGTTTATCCTTTTGATCTTTCATTTAAAAAATTCACAAAATTCTAATCTTTCCTTGAAGTAAAAAGATAAAAAGTGGGGGGGAAATCTCATTATGAAATAAATGTTTTTCTCTAGTTCACGTTGGCCACAATTGGCACCCAGTCCTTTTACCAAGATAACAGCTCTGAATTTTCCCCTATAATCCCTGGTGAGTTTGGAGAACACCTAACAGAGACCATTCCCATACAGAATCTCTCCAGGTCCTTCAGATTCCCAGTTCCATGTCGGTGCTTCTCCTCTTCAGTTCACCCCACTCGTTTTCTAAAGGGTTCAGGTCAGGGAACTGGGACGGCCATGGCAGAGATTCGTTTTGTCCTCAGTGACACATTTTTGTGTTTGTTTTGGATCATTGTCGTGATGGAATATCTAAACAGGGCCCTTAATAAGATTTCTAACAGTGGCAGTCAGGTTTAGATATTTTTTTTTCTCTTAGTATTTGATAGAATCCATGATGCCATGAATCTAAACAAGATGTCCAGGATCTCTGGCAGAAAAATAGGCCCACAACATTAAAGATCCAGCAGTTTATTTAAATGTGGGAATGGGGTACTTTTTATCCCTGTTTGCTCCAAACCCATCTTGAGTGTTTGCTGCCAAAAAGCCCTTTTTTAGTTTCATCTGAACATAGAAGCCAGTTCTGTTTGAAGTTCTAGTCGTATCTACCAGCCAAATATGCTGAAGTTTGTTTTTGGATGAGTGAGCAGGATTTCTCTTGAAACCCTCCTAAACAACATGTGGTGATGCAGGGGCTATTTGAATTTTTTTTAGGCTATCTGGCCCCAAGACTCAACTAATCTCTGCAATTCTCCAGCTGTAATCCTCGGAGAGTCTTTGGCCACTAAAAGTCTCCTCTTCACCATCCATTATGATGATATAGACACACATCCTCTTCTAGACAGATTTGTAACATCTTTAGTTGATTGTAACTTCTTAATTATTGCCCTCCCTGGTGAAATAAACAGCATATGCTGGTAGGTATGTTTTGATGCTGGTTTATGCTGGTCCTTTGCTGGTTTATGCTGGTCCTTAGATGGTTTATACTTGGCCTTTGCTGGTTTATGCTTGTCATGTTGCTGGTCAAGGACCAGCATAAACCAGCAAAGGACCAGCATAAACCAGCATCAAAACGTACCTAACCAGCATCCCAGCATCAAAACATACCTACCAGCATATGCTGTTTTTTTCACCAGGGCTAATGGTGGAAGTAGGGATTTTCAATGCTTTAGCTCTTTTCTTACAGCCAGTTTCTATTTTCTGAAGCTCACCAATCTTGTTCTGCACATCAGAACTATGTTCTTTGGTTTTACTCCTTCTGATGGACAATTAAGGCAATTTGGCCCTTGCCTTTGCTCATATTTACCAAGGGTGCCAATATTTGTGGAGGGCACTGTATATGAGCAATATCACACGAGTAGTAGCACGATATGGCTGTATATCAGAACAGCTGTGATTCAGCCATAGGCACATGTACAAAGTCAAAAGTACAAAGGCAGCGCTTTAATATATATAATTTTATAGACTTTGCTCTCATTTAGAACTATTTTATCTGGAGCATATAATAGATTAATGAGATCAAAGACTGCCTGTTATATTTGTCCAAAATTAATTCTATCTCTTGTTTAACCACTATAGAGACATCAGAGCCAGCGGCAAATTCCAGAAGATCTGGCTGAGGTAAGGCTGCTCTCGGTGGGTTCATGAGTGCTAAACGGCCGCTGACGCCCTGGAGCTCAAATCTCAGAATACATTGAAGAAAATTTAAAAATAGACATTATCTTTATTAACAAACCGCATATTTTAAGTCTAAACGACTACATTCTTGCCTAAAACTACATTCAGTGACACAAAAACAGTATTGTTTATAAAAAATATGCTGGATTTGGGAAATACCACATGCAGAGTGATAGAGTGAAATGGGTGGTGTGCTGTTATCACTACAATATCGCACTGCTGGAAAAGACTCTCAGCCAATCAGATCCGAGAACCAGAAAAAAATGATATATATACAGTGGCATGTTAACACAGCTATTAAAAAAGATTCAAACATTCACTGATCCTCCAGAATGAAACATGATGCATTAAGAGCCGGGGGGGTGAAAACGTTTTTAATTTGAAGATCAAGCTAAATTGTACTTTGCCTTCTGGGAAACATGCAAGTTTCTTCTGTTACTTCCAAAGGGCAGTACTAAATGGGGGGAAAAAAAGATATTTCAACAAAATAAGAAAAATCATGCTGTTCAAAAGTTTTCACCTCCCGGCTCTTAATGCATCGTGTTTCCTTCTGGAGCATCAGTGAATGTTTGAACCTTTTATTAATAGTTGTAATAGCTGTTTTAATATATATATATACAGGGGTTGGACAATAAAACTGAAACACCTGTTTTTTTTAAAAACAATTAGTACGTTGTTGAGCCTTTTTGTGCCCAATGCAGCATCAATTCATCCTGGGAATGACAAATATAAGTCCTGCACAGTAGCCAGAAGGATTTTAAGCTATTCTCCTCTTGCAAAAAAAAAAAAAAAGTGGCCAGGTCACTACGTGATGCTGGCGTAGGAAAACTTTTCCTAACTCGCTCTTCCAAAACATCCCTCAATAATATTCAGATCTGGTGACTGTGCAGGCCATGGGAGATGTTCATCTTCACTTTCATGTTCATCAAACCACTCTGTCACCAGCCTTGTTGTGTGTATTGGTGCATTATCATCCTGATACAAGGCACTACTTTCAGGGTACAATGTTTGATCCACTGGGTGCACATAGTCAACCTTCACTCTCTGCTCTTACTGGTGCAGTGTGCAATCAGTGAAGATAGGCCACCAGGCTGTGCAAACATATCCATGAAACCTCCAACACTATATTGGCCAGTGTTTCAGTGTTATTGTCCAACCCCTGTATATATATATATATATATATATGTATATATATATATATATATATATATTGTGTTCTGCACATTTTACTATATATATATATATATTTTTTTTATTTAATTTATTTTGCTGAAAATGCCAGTAAATAAGCTATAATACATGTTAATATATGGTAGAAGATTGCTAGATATCTCACTTCAAACAAACTTTTAAAAACAACAACAAAAAAAACAAATAAATGTGAATAAACAACCGACACCTATTCTGAATTACCTTTATAGTGTGAAGCTAACAGTAAAACTGCTAAAAGTAAACTAACAGATAAAAAATGGAAAGCACACTAGTTATAATAACTACACTGACAGAAAACAATTTGTACATTTACGGGTGCAACGGCTAGTCACTAGGGCAGTACCCTCTAAGGGACAACTCTGTACCTTCGATACCCCTAAAGGGTGCACAGTAGTAGCTCAATATGTTGATGTTGCCTTCTTATATAACAGGACTGAAACTGTTATTATTCTGAACCATATTCATTACACCTTGTCTAGCACAGGTTGTCCAGATATGCTCTTGTCCAAAAGTTGTTTGTGAGTTAGCGTCATAAGTTCATTTACAGATGCGTGATTCATTTGGCACGCTCATGGCATTGGTGTGGGTGTGTTATGGGATGGACTTGTGAAGACTTTGATAAGAACCCAAGAACTTCTCTCACGTGAATATTTCTGCTCATAACTGCACACTGATGTCCCCCTTTGGCTGCACCTATATAGATGATTCCTTCCATCACATCTGTCATCTCTGCTTGAAAACCCATAAATGGACTTATTATTCTAAGTGAAAAGGAGAATCTTCAAAGACATATAAACACAGGGAGGGAAAAAAAAGGTTCAATCTGTACGTTAACCCCTGGGAGGGGTTTGAGGTTCATTGCTAAAACCCCCAAACCTGAACAAGAAAGGCATGGGTGTATCTGATAATGGAGCAAAATTCTGCGTGGAGAGGATCATCCTGGATGAACCTAAACTAGAAGAGGTAGCCCAAAGGCAGACTGAAATCCAACAGTTCTCTATAAAGGAGAAGATCAGTGACTCTGTAAGGTAAGATGCAAGAACAAAGTGTAATAATAAATTCAGTTCAGCTGCAAACAATTACAATATGAGTAAATATTTACATGCTCCTACATTTATTCAAAGCAATTTACATTGCATTCCACGTATCCACTGTATGAGAATCAAACCCATGATCTTGAGCCAGCATCATGCTTTACAGTTTAGTTATTTTATTTACATATTTTACTTATATATTACAAATTATTTATTTTTTTAATGAACAATATACATGTTCATACAAGTTTAAATAGTCTTGTTTATACTAGAGATGTTGTAATATGAGCTTACGTAATCACAGAGAAAGCAATATAACTGTTTACACATATGATTGCTTGATAACTACTGCATAGAGAGCATGTAATTTTGTTGTCATTTAATGCACTGTAAAAATTGTAACTTGCAGTTGTAACATAAAAAAGCTATTTCTACCTGATTTAACCCATGCAAACCACTTTTGTTGGTATTTATCAATGTATTTAGGTTGATTCAGTGATGTTAAATGAAAGTTCATTTAGATGTAACCTATTTCTGGTTGCCATCTTTTCCCAGCACTTTCTTGATGTTTTTAGGGACACTCTAAACAAAGGAGCTTGGCATCTCATTAGTTGAAATTTAGTGTTTGCTGTTCCGATCCTGTGGATAACGTTGCAGTCGGCCAATAACATCAAGGATGCTTTAAAATTAAATTCTTTTAAACACAAGCTTTTTATTCTTTTACTGTCTGCTCAAGATGCTCTGTGGGACAGTGGAAGGTTTGGATTTTAACGTGGATACCGCTTCTCTCCTGGATCCCCAAGTATTCCGTTCGGGAGAATGGACTTGGTGACCTGGTTTCAGGTATCAGCGTGGGAATCATGCATCTGCCTCAGGGTCAGTTTACAAGTGCAAGTTACAAAAGGATATACACATGGGGGGAAAAAAATCTAAATGTCCACAGAAAAAAAAAATTTGCTGTGATGTAACCCCCCAAAAAGGCTATTAATCAATCTAAACAATGTTTTAATTAAATTACACCACCAAATCTGAATCGGAAGTTAGGGGGATAAATTATAAGCTTATGTATGTGTGTGTGTGTGTGTGTGTTGATACTTAGGTATGGCATATGGTCTCTTGGCTTCTGTCCCACCTGTGTTTGGTCTTTACACCTCCTTCTATCCCGTACTGGTGTACTTCATCTTTGGTACTTCAAGACATGTCTCCATAGGTGAGGAAAAAGAAAGAATATCCACCTTATTTTTCCTATGGTCAGGCTTCTGGTCTCCAACTATTTTTAGCTGTAAAAACAGCTGGTTTTGCTGCTTGATATTGCAAATTGGTGTGTCTTACCATATTATTTTAATGTATTATCTTAATTATGAACACAATGAATTGTAGTGCAAATAGTTTTATTGTAGTGCAAATATTGTAATTCGTCTCATAATCCCTAGTGGCTAATGAACCGGAAGTCTCGCCCATAGGCGTATACTTCCGTGTTGAAGACTAAGGTGGATAGATAATGTAAAAACTTTTATATATTTTATACAAAATATATTTTTACCTGCATAATTGTCATACATATTGAATATAAACCTTTAGTAGTTGGCCTGTGCCAGTGAAAACACGTGGTTTCCCTGCCTTCAATGTTCTAGGAACCTTTGCAGTGATTAGCATAATGATCGGGAGCGTCTCGGAGCGATTGGCTCCTGACGATCACTTTCTGACCAATGGGACAAACGGATCATTCGTCGTGGATACGGAGGCGCGAGATGTTGAGCGGGTGAAAGTGGCTGCCGCAACGACGTTACTGTGTGGCATATTTCAGGTGAGTCTTGCAAAACAACACATGACAGATTCTGGAAACAAACATGAAAACATTTGAATGAACAAACAAGTAAATAAACAAACCAAACAACAATGCTACATGTGGGGCAAAATACACTAAGGAGTGTGAAAAATGATAAAATAAATAGGCTACATAGGAAAATGAAAGAATAAACAAACAAACCAAGGTAAAAATCAATGTATATTAAAAAAATAAAAATAAAAACACTTTTTCAAACTTATAGCCTAAATAATAGAGCCACCAATAAAGCGAACCTTGGACCTGTACCCAGCCAACATTTGTATGTGGGGCCCATATGGGTATGAACTGGGCTAAAAATTGGGCCCCATATAGGATTGTCCGCAGGTTCCGTAATGGCCCCATGTTAACTGCCCACGTGGATTTCATATAGGATTGAACTTGTCACAAAGTGGGACCCAACTGGGCAACATGCACAAGACCCATCTTGGTCCCAGCTTTAACCCAGCTAACATTTGATTGTGGGGCCCATGTGGGTTTGACATGGGCTGAAAAATGGGCTCTATATGGGATTGTCCGTGTGTTCCATAATGGCCCCATGCCAACTGCCCACATGGATTCCATATGGGATTGCATTTGCCACTTGGTGGGACCCAACTGGGAAACATGTGCAAGACCCATATCGGTCCCAGCTTTAAAAGCTCCCATTTTTTTGTTAGTTTGTTTTCTTTAAAAGAGCTTTTGCTAATGAAGTAATATCGTATTCTGTCTGTTTCTGTAGGTTTTGTTGGGTCTTGTTCGGTTCGGGTTTGTCGTGACGTATTTCTCGGAGCCGTTAGTGCGCGGCTACACGACAGGTGCGGCCACTCACGTGATCACCTCTCAACTCAAATACATGTTTGGAGTTTCACCCAAACGATTCAGTGGACCCCTGCAGCTGCTTTATGTGAGTATTTCAGTTGGTCAGATCGTAAACTGAGAATAACATGCATTAATTCTGATTAATTAATTCCTAAACACAGCTGTTTAGGTTTTTATTTTAAAAAAATAATTGTAAACTCATAGATGATTAATTAAAATTATTTTTTATAGCTAATTATTATTAATAATAATGTTTTTTCTGGATTGTCACCTCGCAATTCTGTTAAAAAAAATAACCCCTGATAGCATGACATCATGGAGACAGCTATTTGACGTCTGCATTTACATCTGCAAGATCTGTTTTTTAGAGCGTTTGCTCATCTGCAATACGTCTATTGGACTTTTCCTATCAGATGTCAAATAGACGTCTGTTAGATGTCTTTAAGATGTTTATGATTTAGAATGTATGTAAAACTGACATCTTACAGATGTCTGTCAGATGTTTGTACACAGCAGATGCTTTCCCAATCAAGAGATCTTTAACAGACATCTTGCAGACATACGTGTGCTATCTGGGACAAGATATTTAAAATAAAATTAAGAATAAAGAAAGAATTGTGTGTTATTAACTCGTAATTCTGAGGGAGAGAAAAAACAGAAGTAGAGATGTAAACCTCGTATTGAAATAAAATGGGAAATGTGAGGTAAAAAGTTGTTTTATTTTTTTTTTCCTGTGGTGTAAACAAGGTATAATGGGACGTTAATAGAAAATCGAAATCCTAATATTATATCTGGAAGACGTATTTTTTAGAGTGCTCATCTGCAATACGTCTATTGGACTTTTCCTATCAAATGTCAAATAGACGTCTATTAGATGTCTTTAAGATGTTTACAGATGTCTGTCAGATGTTTCTACACAGCAGATGTTTTCTAGACTAAAAAATCTTTAACAGATATCTTGCATACGTACGTGTGCTATCTGGGACAAGATATTTTAAATCAAAATTGCAAAGAATAAAGAAAGAATTGTCTGTTATTAACTCGTAATTCTGAGGGAGAGAAAAAACAGAAGTAGAGATGTAAACCTCGTATTGAAATAAAATGGAAAATGTTAGGTAAAAAATGGTTTTACCTTTTTCCTGTGGTGTAAACAAGGTATAATAGAAAGTTAATAGAAAATCGTAATCCTGATCTTACATCTGGAAGACGTGTTTTTTTAGAGTGTTTGCTCATCTGCAATATGTCTATTGGACTTTTCCTATCAGATGTCAAATAGACATCTATTAGATGTCTTTAAGATGTTTATAATTTAAACTGTATGTAAAACTGACATCTTACAGGCGTCTGTCAGATGTTTGTACACAGCAGATGCTTTCCAGATCAAGTGATCTTTAACAGACATCTTGTAGACGTACGTGTGTTATCTGGGAAATGTTTCTTTTTTAATATAAGCACGTAAGTAGTCTGCAGGTCCGCATGCATAAATAAGTTCAGAGCACACATTTGCATACAGACATGATTGACAGCTTTAAATACAGTTACAATATTAGATTGACAAACTATAATACTGTAAAAGATTTCTATTCGTTCTGAAAGCACAGTAAATATTATCAATTTACTTTTAAGTTTACTGTACAATAATTGTATTTTTATTTTAAAATCTAATAGTATTACCACACTTTATTGTTTTGTTTAGTATTTAGAACAAAGAAAACTAAATGAATAAGTGCAATTATATTATTAATTATAAATATTATTAATTTATTTTTTAGAGTTATATATAATGGGTCACGCTGAACCAAATCTCCAGGTACTCTTATGAGAAACAGGCTAAAAACTTATGTACACCACTGATTATATATATTTATATCTCATTAAATAAAACAATAAAATGTATTATATCAACCTAAAACGTGATTACCAAAAACTGGACCCTATCTGTAACTCTATCTATCTACTGGACTCTGGTCTGTGTTTTTTTGATGATAACGAGTTGGAGAGTATCTCTGATTGAGTCATGTCCTATATAAATTACTGTATCAAGACTATTTATTAGACTATCATTAGACTATCTATTTCAAGGAAGCGAGTGAAATTTTTCCTATAATAAACCATGCATGAGTCACAAGATTATCACTGCTAATATCCATCCTGTGCAGTCAAATTAAGTGCTTTCTTCTCTTTACCTTTACACACCACTTACTACTGATTGGCTACAAGTGTGTTTTGAGTCTCTTGAGTCTCTTGCTGTTTAACAAACCAGTATAGCCAGTATTTGTGGGTCTGATCTGAATATAAATGAGGTAAATCAGCCTCTCATGACAGGATTTATCATCTCTTATACAGAGTAATAATGTAGATTGCAGTCCAGCAAATGTTATTAATGTCTTGTTCCTATTCCAAAACATGGTAGTGCTGGTCATGGTTTTAACAATTTGAGACCCAGATAGCTTTGACATCACATGTAAGGAAATGTTTTTAAAGCATTATCCTCAGTCAAGTGTCAGTTTTTTAAGACCCTTTACAGTTTGCATATAGAAAGGGTGTGGGAGTAGCCTCCAACCCTAATCAAACACCTTAAACTTTACACCATAAACTTTACTATTGACCTCCTTGGAAACACCATTGGAAATACACAAATACAATCTTTAATATTTCTCCCCCTACAAAAATTATGAATGAATTTCTCTCTCTTTTTAGACTCTGGTGGAGCTGGGCGGGTTATTACCGCAGACTCACATCCCCACTCTGGTGATCACTCTGGTGTCTCTCACAGCTCTGATCATTGTGAAAGAGATCAACTCCTGCTACAGTCACAAATTACCGCTCCCTATTCCCATAGAGCTCTTGGTGGTGAGTGGCTACACATATGCCAGGTTTCTTCAGATGTCAAAACTGCACAAAAGACAGATGCAACAGCTTTGTGTGTCTATTTTACAGATTATTGCAGGGACACTTGTTTCTCATTTTATTGATCTGAGAGCTGTTAATGATGTTGATGTGGTGGGAAAAATTCCCAGTGGGTAAGTGTGTGTTTCACATTACATACAGAGTGATATATTTTGAGTGAATACTTCAAGAACACAGCTTTCACTAGCAACAGCAGGCTTTAAACTTGTTTGGTTGCACATGCAGCAAAGTCAAACTGTTTCTTTTAAAACACAGACCTCATGCAAAAGGTTAGAAAGTTTACTTGGTGACTCACTTCTTGGACTTAAACTCGGTTGACTGACTTTGTTAATCCATCAAAACACGTCTACATTAAAGCACTAATCCCAGGCCTTGTGCAATTTTGTCACTTTCTGTACACCCTAGAACAGAAACTGTCACAGTTTTGAATCAGGTTTATTTTTTAATATATTCTGTTTTCACTTAAATTTTAGTTCTTTAGATTGTTAAAAATGGTTCTTGTAACCCTGCTGAGGTATGTTTATGCCCAGGACCAGCTCAGGACTGCCATGCTTCCACCTAACCAGTTTTTTCAACAGGGAAAAACTGTTCACAGGAAAGTTCTTTGAGGAACCAAAAATGTTTTTTTATGGCATCACTGCAAAACGTTTAGAACCTTTATTTTTAAGATTTTTAGTAAGATTTTAAAAGATTTTTTATTTTATTTTATTTTTTGGTGGTTCTAATGGTTTAACTTTAACTTAGTAGGGGCTGCCCTTTCTGGCCAACTAGTCATTCATTTTAAGCATTATTGACTATCAGTCACACGTTTATTACAGTTTTTCTGAAATGCAAAAACACATTTTTTGAAACCATCACTCATTTTCTCAAAACCTTAAACACAAGTCCAAATGTTCAAACTGAATTCGCAGAACCCCTGACTCTTCTGACAAAATCAAACGATCGCTTCAAAACCATTTTACCTTCAAAATCAAACAAAGCTTTCAAATCATACACATATTCGTCAATACTACACACTACAGATCATTCATTAGACACTACATCCAAAAATGGAGAACACAGTGTCCAGTGCATGTAGTTACAAAAAAAAGAATGTTTACTGTATATAGTAATTATTTAGCAATAAAAAAGATACATAAACATACACACACTCAAAAAACATACACACACTCAAAAGAAATCACACCTAAGTTTGGTGAATATACCAAAAAAAAAAAAAAATACACACACACACACACACACACGTTTGTTTTTGTGAATTGTGGGGACTTTCCATTGACTTCTATAGTCAAAAGTTTTCAAACAGTAAGATATTGTTTTTTAAAGAAGTCTCTTCTGCTCACCAAGCCTGCGTTTATTTGATCCAAAGTACAGCAAATACAATATATTTTTTAAAATTATTCTTACTATTTAAAATAATTGTTTTATATTTGAGTATATTTTAAAACGTAATTTATTCCTGTGATTTCAAAGCTGAATTTTTACCATCAGTACTCCAGTCACATGATTCTTCAGAAATCATTCAAATATTCTGATTTGCTGCTCAATAAACATTTATTATTATCATTATTACTACTACTATTATTATTATTATTATTATTATTATTATTATGTTAAAAACAGCTCAGTAGAATTTTTTTTTAGGTTTCTTTGATGAACAGGAAGTTCAGAAGAACAGCATTTATCTGAAATAGAAATCTTTTGTAACATTATAAATGTCTTTATCCTTACTTTTGATCACTTTAAAGCGTCTTTAAATAAAATGATTAATTTCTATAATTTTTTTTCCCCAGAAAATAAAAATACTGACTCCAAGCTTTTGAATGGTATAGTGTATAATGTTACAAAAGCTTTTTATTTCAGACCAGCGCTGAACTTTATCTTTTGATTCATCAAAGAATCCTGAAACAATTTACTCAGCTGTTTTAAATATTTATAATAATAATAAATGTTTCTTGAACAGCATACTAGAATAATTTCTGAAGCATCATGTGACACTGAAGACTGGAGTAATGATGCTGTAAATTTAGCTTTTTGTATATATTACAATATATTACTTTTAAAATATACTCAACTATAAAGCAGTTATTTTAAAAAGTAAAAATATTTTACAATATCACTGCTTTTGCTGTATTTTGGATCACATTAATGCAGGCTTGGAATTACAAAAAAAAAAAAAAAAACATAATTTTGAAAATGGTGATTATTCCAAGGCCTATTCTAAAACCATGATTGGTTTGTTTTAAGTAAAGCAATGAGTGTTTGCACAAGTGAGGTGTTAGTGTGAGGCACTGACGAATTAGTGTGGCATTTTGATTGGTGTTTGAAAAAGAAAATCAAGATGTTGTTAGATTCCTGTTAGATTCTTGTGTGTTACATAAAGAATTGTGTGTTGTGTTTTGCAAAAAGTGTTTTATGAAATTGAAAACTGAGTCAAAGACCAAGAATTAGTATATGGTTTTGCAGATTTGGTGTGTGGTTCTGGTGTTTGAGTGTCAGGTTTTAGAAACTGTGTGACAAGTAAAGATTTTGTGTGTAAGCAGCTGAAAAAACTGTAACATTGTGGGGACCACAGGCAATGACCCCACAATGTCAAAAATTTCAGGTTTTACTATCCTTGTGGGTCCCCACAATGCAGCAAAAACAAGTACACACACACACACACACATATATATATATATATATATATATGAAGAGTTCAGATGCAAAACCAGCTAAAAGCCATCTCGGTAAAAAATGAGATAATGTTACTGAGTGAATGCTCCCAACAGATATTATACGTCCATCAAATACTTTTTCTTCAAACTCGCTAAAATACCAGCCTCAGCCCATATATATATATCCACTTTGAACTGGCTTATATTGTGTATATTTAAATATTTAGAAACAAGTTTGAAGCGGTTTTGCATCACAAGTTCATCGCAGAGCAAATTTTGTCTTAGTGAGTGAGAATGTGTTTAGAGTTGTGCAAAAAGAGTGCATGATATCTGCAAACAGTGTCTAAACTGCCTAAACTTGTTTAAGGTTTTGCAGAAAGAGTGATTTATTTGACAAATTGGTTTAGGCTGTTGAGAATTTGGTTTAGAGAAGGGGGTTTAGTGTTTTAGCAAATGTGAAAAACTGTTATAAACCTCATAAATCATAATAATGAGCCTTTAATTGCCTACATAAGCTAATGAGCGCTCAAACGCACACAAAAAAAAGCTTGCCACAGCGCATTGGCAGATATAATAATTAGTATTGTGCCAGGGGAAAACAGACTGTATTAACATTTTAATAATTTATTGATAAAGTAGTGCTTTCATTGTTTTTGGCTTAAGAAAAGTTGACAAAAGTGACATCTCCACAGTAGTGATGTTCCTGTATGCAGGCTTCATGTGGATTACATAATCTGAGAATGTTTGTTTTCCATTTGAATTGGTTCATTTAGAGTAATGTCGAGAACATTAGACAATTCGTTCTCTATAGATATATTTTTCATGTCCGTAAGGCAACACGGAGTTTCGCGTTCAAGTTCACAGAGAGCGAGACGACAGAAAGCGCATCCTGTTTGCTTTCATTATTTTACAAAAGCGCAACGTTTCGTTGTTATTCTGAGTGCATACAAATAAACTTAAGAGTCTTTACAGAATCGAAAGATGTATTACTTTTATCTGTATGAGCAAAAATGAGGGAGTATTTTAAGTGAAAGTGACCGCACTGGTGCCTCCATCTGTCGTGCAATAAGTGCGCTACTGTTCAGCTTCCACACTCCACATGAACACTTCAATAGCGTACATTTTTCTAGGTTAACATTAGATTATGCAGCCATGTAAAGTTGCTTTACTTACAGATTTCAGATGATAAGCCATATTTGAGGTTGATGAATGATAGGCGAGCGTTTGGATGTCCTGCTCAATGTACTGTATCACCACATAGACCAGCCGTTAACAATCTGTCCGTCACAGACTGCATGTCTTTGCCACAAGCCAAAGACATGTTAGTGATCTGTAACCTCTGACCTCTCCTCAGGCTGGTGCCGCCCAGAGTCCCAGAGGTGGGTTTCTTCTCCTCAGTGATAGGAGATGCATTTGCTGTGGCTGTGGTGGGATACGCCATCAGCATTTCTCTTGGCAAGACCTTTGCTCTCAGACATGGATATAAAGTAGACAGCAATCAGGTACAGCATCTGTCACGCACAACTGGCATGGGCCAACCAACCCATGTCACATATATAATGCACACTTGATCACATAATGAAAAAAAAATTATGGGAAGTGTGCAGTGGTGAGTGTCTCTCATTGTCCCTCTGCAGGAGTTGGTGGCATTGGGGCTCAGTAATGCAATCGGTGGCTTCTTCCAGTGCTACTCCGTCACTTCCTCCTTGTCTCGCAGTCTTGTGCAGGAGAGCACGGGGGGGAAAGACACAGGTGATTTACCACTTTTATTTTATTTTATTGTATATGTCATTTTATTGTTATTTTAAAGAAATTAATACTTTTATTCAGTAAGGACACAAACTGATAACTGTAAAGACATTTAAAATGTTACAAAATATTTATATTTCTTATAAATGCTGTTCTTTTGAACTTTCTATTTATCATAGCATCTTAACAATGAACATCCATAAACATATGAAGCAGCACAAGTGTTTTCAACATTGATAATAAGAAATAATAAGCAACAAATCAGCATATTATAATGATTTCTGAAGGATCAAGTGACTCTGAAGACTGGAGTAATGATGCTGAAAATTCACCTGTGTCATCACAGGAATAAATTACACTTCAAACTGTATTAAAATAGAAAACTGCTGTTTTAAATCTTAATAGTATTTCACATTTTACTATATTTTTGATCAGATAAATGCACCCTTGGTAAGCAGAAGAGACAACTACAAATATGCTTTTTGTGTCACACAGATGGCTGGCATGGTATCTGCTGTTATTGTGCTCATTACAGTTTTGAAGCTTGGTCCACTTTTTGAGGAGCTGCCCACAGTAAGTCATGAACTTAAATGAACATTAGATAGAGTTCAGTTAATATAGAGTGAGACATCTGTGAGAGTTCTACTATGAAATTCATATAATTGTAATTAAAAAAAAAATCACTGTCCAGTGTTGTTATTATTAACTGAAACTAAAGCCAAAACTATTAAAAAATTGAAATAGAAGTTGTAATAAAATAAAATAACTTGCACTTAGAAAATTGTAAATATTGCCATGGCAACTACCTTAAATAAATATGTTTAAATACTTAAATGACTAAAATTGCATTAAAAATACATTTAAAGCTGTCTGTAACTTTTTTTGTGTTCAGAATTTACATAACAAGCAAGTGCATCATGAATCCATTTTCCAAACCATGTTTTTGGCTTTTCCTGAATCACTATGGTACACCTATAATAAGTTTTTAATATTCAGACTATTTCAGACTGGTTTTGGTAGGAACTGCTGCGGAGTAGCCCAGTACCTTTGTGACTCGTCATAGACTAAAAACAGAGAGAAGTAGCCTTGGTTACAATATTCTTCCGCAATGCAATGTACGATGTTCTTTGTTTATTACCCACTAACTTTAAATTGCATAAACACTGTTTTCAGTGTTGCCAAGTCTGCGGTTTTTCCATGGAATTGGGCTACTTTAACACTGTTGGCGTGGGCTGTTTTTCATGTCTGCTGTGATATTTAGCCCCTGGCTATAATGCAGATTTTTTTGCAGATTCTTTGGGCTAGTTTTGAGTGGGTTTTGTTGTTAAAACCTGGCAACCCTGATTCATTTACTCATTGTTCATTGGTTGCATCCACATAGTCAACTTGCCAATGATATATATTTTTTATTTAAAGTGCATAAATCATAAAATGAAAAACAGCCAAGCTGCAGGTACACTGTCAAACTGCATAAATATACGTATATGAATTTTGCTGTACACGTCAAATGTTTTGTAGTTTATACTTATAACACGGTGACCATACATCTTGTCTTGGCCAGGACTTCTAAATTGCCTAAAATCTCCTTGTTTTGGCTTTGTTTTCCTGCTGTTTTCATACTTGCTGATTCAAGGCAATGACTGAAAAGTAGCTTGACCAGTAACATGCATGCATTGTAGGTAATCGACCAATCGTGTGCGAGAAGGCGTGTTCTACAGTGAACGGTGAAAGCAATGAAAATACACTGTAGTAAGCAAGTCAGTAGGAAAACATATTACACAAATTTCATATAGGAGAGACTGTCAAGATGTAAGTTTATAATAGCGTGGTTAATCTCTGAACTCTTTATTAAAGGAGAAGTCCACTTCCAGAACCAAAAATTTACAGATAATGTACTCACCCCCTTGTCTTCCAAGATGTTCATGTCTTTCTTTCTTCAGTCGTACAGAAATTATGGTTTTTGAGGAAAACATTTTAGCATTTTTCTCTGAAGTGGACTTCTATGGTGCCCCAAGTTTGAACTTCCAAAATGCAGTTTAAATGCAGCTTCAAACGATCCCAGATATGTCCACTCCCACAATAGTTGATTGACATGAGCTCTTACCTCAGACCAGCTGTCACAGTCCAGTAACTTTCCTTGTTTCGATGCCAGAGCAGGGCTGTAAGTTAGACAAGAATATCTCCGATTGAGCGATTGAGGTGTTGTGTTGCTGGATGTAATAATGAACATAGTGGTCGTCATTTACTCCCGACATCTGAGCTGCTGAAGATGCAGTGGATTACATTTGTTTGTGAAGGGAATGCGCCTTCCAATGTACATATATCTGTCTATGTTCGCGTGAATCATTCATGATCCATCACTTACAGCAGAAGTGAGTATAAGCGTTTTTTATGAATCTTTGCGATCGCCTTTCCTTATAACGTGGTAGTTAGGAGCTTTAGCGGCTAAATGCGGCTAAAGTAAACAAGATCATCATTTAAAGGAACAACCCCTTAGAATGAGATGATTTTTGCAGAGCTGATTTTGACAAGGTAAAAAGGGTGTTGTTTTACAAAACCATTGAGAATTTTTAATCAAAGTATATTAGAGACTTTTCATTAAAACCCTAAAGAATAATATCAACTTGTGGAAAATGGGCATCCGATGACCCCTTTAAAGGCTTTTGATCTTCTTTGCATGTTCACTTTGCAAAGACTGGGTCAGTACTTCTGCAGCGATGTACGATGATCTTGAAATGATTTTTGAAGTTGAGGGAGAAGATACGATCAGAGTTCTTTGACATACCCTAACTGTCTTGAACCAGAATACACAGAGTTCAGGCAGAGCAAGACAAAACGAGTGTTTGAGATTAAAAAGTATTTAAATTGTATTTTTTTAATGAAAATCGTTTCACTAGATAAGACCCTTCTTCCTCGGCTGGGATCGTTTACAGCTGCATTTGGGATCGTTTGAAGCCGCATTTAAACTACATTTTGGAAGTTCAATCTCAGGGCACCATATCAGTCCATTATATGGAGAAAAATCCTGAAATGTTTTCCTCAAAAAACAAAATTTCTTTATGACTGAAGAAAGATATGAACATCTTGGATGACAAGGGGGTGAGTACATTATATGTAAATTTTGTTCTGGAAGTGGACTTTTCCTTAAAGAAGTTTATTAAATGCCATTTTAATCCTGATCCTCCATATGCACATCGGAGCAGTTTGTAAGCAATCGTTTGTGTGTGTTTGTCATCAGGCTGTGCTGTCCACCATTGTGTTTGTGAATCTGAAGGGAATGTTCATGCAGTTTCAGGATATTCCTGCTCTGTGGAAGAGCAACAGAGTAGATCTGGTGAGACCTAATCATCAAGGACTTTAAATCTGAGTGTCTGTATATGATGCCATGTCCTCCTGACGGTGTTACCTCTGTCTGTCTGTCTAGCTGGTGTGGGTAGTGACATTTCTCTGTACTGTTCTGCTGAATCTGGATCTGGGTTTGGCAGTTTCCATCGTCTTCACACTGCTCACTGTGATCTTCAGGACCCAGCGGTGAGTGTGTGTGTGAAAATGTATTTGTGTGTCTATCAAAATCTTGATTATTTCCTAAGCATAACTGCTTTTATTTTTTTCTGTCCAGTCCCAGGTACTCTTTACTTGGCAGAGTGTCTGACACAGAGCTGTACTTAGAAACAGAGTCATATAAAGAGGTGAGACTTTCTTAAAAGCAAACTGCTGTGTGTGTGTGTGTTTATGTTACTTATATTATCTATATTTGTGTTTCTGTACAGGCTAAAGCAATCCCAGGTGTTATTATCTTCCGTTCCTCTGCGATGATCTACTATGCAAATGCTGAACTCTATCGAGAGGCTCTGTTAAACAAGGTACCACACACAATAGATGAATTAGACACAGGATTAAAGACTAAAAATTAAACAACAACAGCTTTCAGATCTTCTTTCTTTCTTTGTAGAGTGGAATTAATGTTCAGAAGTTGCTCAAGCAGAAAAAGAGGAAAGAAGAGGAGGAGAACGCAAAAAAGAAACATATGAGGGAGCAAGATATACAGGTGAGAGTGGAATGCTGTAATGAGGGATTTAGGAAACTGTGAGAGGACAAAACAACAGTGTTTCAGTCCTAATATAACACTCGCATAGACACGTTTAATTACTACAGACTAACCCCACCCCTGAAATAAAACTTCTTTGTTTAGATTAGATTAGATTAGATTAAACTTTATTGTCATTGTGCAGAGAAAAAGTACAGAGCCAATAAAAGGCATTTTGCATCTAAACAGAAGTGCAAATAGCAATATTTATATGGCTGTTTAGTGCCAGATTGTTGTTGGCACACCACACTGCCAAGTGCTGAACCTCCTCCCTGTAGGCGGTTTCATCAGCAGATCTACCACAGTGGTGTGGTCTGCAAACTTGAATACTGAGTTTAAACCATGTACAGGTATGCATTCGTGGGTGAAGAGGGAGTACAGGATTGGCCCTAGTACATAGCCCTGTGGAACACCAGTGTCTAAAATGAGGGTGGAGGAGTTGTAACTTTATTTATGAATAATTTTCACATGACAGCATTTCTATGACAACTCTTGGAAGATTTTAGCATGGTAATGGATATGACAGTGTGAATGTATTTGGTCTTTGTGGAATAGATCTGTTGTGCTGCTGAATTGCTGCTGCTATTCGTTATTCATTATTGGTGTTGTTGTAGATTATTGCTGCTGCTGCTGCAAGCAAATACAGGAACTTGCTGCATAAATGGCATATATAATAAACCTTATACCATGGTCTGTCTGAATACTCGATTCTGATTGGCTGGCAGGTATGCATTAAAACCGTTTACTGAACAGCACAGGTAATTCCAAGTCAGTTTAATCAATGTTCTATATTAATGACTCATAGCCTACGAGATAGGTGTCATCATCGTACAGTTTATATGCACGTCATACCCAAGTTTATTAGATCCATGTTGCACAGTGTGATCAGCAATGATCTTATAGGATTGCTAAAATTGTGCAGTGTGTAGAAGGCTTTAAAGGGAGTGCTCCTAATATCAGCTTGTTACCTGTATAAAAGACAACAGTCCACAGAAACAAACAATCAGTTATATTCCAAACTCTCCAACATGGCCAAGACCAAAGAGCTGTCCAAGGATGTCAGGGACAAGACTGTAGACCTACACGAGGCTGGAATGGGCTACAAGACCAACACCAAGTAGCTTGGTGAGAAGGTGACAACAGTTGGTGCGATTATTCGCAAATGGAGCAAAAACTCCTTTAGTCTGGGGCTCCATGCAAGATCTCACCTTTGTGAAGTTTCAGTGATCATGAGAACGGTGAGGAATCAGCCCAAAACTACATGGGAGGATCTTGTCAATGATCTCAAGGCAGCTGAGACCATAGTCACCAAGAAAACAATCGGTAACACACTTAACTTCCCATTCACGGGTCATGAATGGGAATTCCACCATGACAATGAAACAAAACACATGGCCTAGGCAACAAAGGAGTGGCTCAAGAAGAACCACATTAAGGTCCTGGAGTGGCCTAGCCAATCTCCAGACCTAAATCCCATAGAAAATCTGTGGAGGGAGCTGAAGGTTCGAGTCAGCCTTGAAACTTTAATGACTTGGAAAGGATCTGCAGAGAGGAGTGGGACAAAATCCCCCTGAGATGTGTGCAAACCTGGAGGTCAGCTACAAGAAACGTCTGATCTCTGTGATTGCCATCAAGGGTTTTGTCACCAAGTACTAAGTCATGTCAAATACTTTTTTCACTCATTAAAATGCAAGTCAGTTTATAACTTTTTTAAAATGCGTTTTTCTAGATTTTTGGTTTTTATTCTGTCTCTCACTGTTATAATAAATCTACCATTAAAATTATAGACTGATCATTTCTTTGTCAGTGGGCAAACATACAAAATCAAGCAGGGGATCAAATAATTATTTTACTGTCATTTATTGAAATATATTTAATTTGTCAATGCTGGCAAATGACCATGGTATAAGTGGGCTAATGCACACTTCACATGATTTTTCAAGTGATTCTTGGCCTCTGCGCTGTCCATTAAAACCGTTTAATGCATTGCTAGCCGTGCATTATCCCTTACACAGCAGATCCATACAGGTGGAGCTGGGGAAGTGGAGGGTTTCAGAGGAGCACACTGGGAAATGCTCTAGTGAATGCTAACCAGCCATTTAAATGTAAAGCAGCAAGCTCATTGGCTGCAAATGCAATCAATCAGCTTGTGCCAAGTAATTTAACGCTGTGAATATCATCAGCTTGCCATGTCTAGAGTATCATGACAGAACTTGCCATTTTACTGCTTTTAGTATTTTGAGAATAAAGTCATTGTGTTATGACTGTATTGTCAAAATAATCTCATAATAAAGCTTTTACAAGAATAAAATCATACAATTTTGATAATTCATTATTATGAGAAAGTCCTTTTTTGACCTTTTTATGAAACGTTTTGAGAATACAGTCAGAATTATGAAAATAAAGTCATGTTTTTTTTGTTCTATAATTAAGATTCTCAAGTGACTTCTTGTATTATGATAATTATATCTCTGATATCTTCCAACCCTAAAAATAAGCTATGGATGTTTACATTTTCAGAATTGTTTCTCATAAGAAATGGTGATGAAAATGTATTCATCATGTTCAACACTGATAATAATAAGAAATGTTTCTTGAGCAGCAAATCAGCATATTAGAATGGTTTCTGAAGGATCATGTGACACTGAAGACTGGAGTAAAATTGCTAAAGAAAATTCAGCTGTGTATCACAGAAACAAATAACATTTTACAATATATTCAAATAGAAAACAATATAATATAAATTGTTATAATATTTTACAATATTACTGTATTTTTAATTAAATAAGCATGGGGCTTATAAGAGACTTTTCTTTCAGAAACATTTAAAACTTACTAACCCAAAAACAGATTTCAGGTTTTACCATACATGTAGGATAATTTGGTCACCACAGTGTTGGAAAACCTGACCTGCACACACATGCAGAAACCTTTCTGGAGTTTTAGCTCTTTAAGATATTATGTAGTGAAGATAACCATTTTATTGAGTGGTTATGTGTCTTATTTATAGGCTGGAGTTCTAAGAGAGTTGGCGAACAGAATGATGGTCTCAATCCACCATCATGGAATGGACAAGGAATGCATCATCTCTGACAGCGGCATAGCGACAATAACCCAAGGTAACATGAACTGCAGTTTCCAGCCAGAGCAGGACTCTGAGGAGAAGAAATGGTACAGACAGACAGACGCACACTCCTCCAGCTGTAATCGTGTACGGGAACGCACACACTCCATCATCCTGGACTTAAGTCCTGTCAGCTTCATCGACACAGTCACCCTGAAAACACTGAAAAACGTAAGTCACATTCCTTTATATACACCACCTTCTGTGGTGTATCTAAAATTCAACCTTAGAAAGCAAGAAAGTAAATTAAATTATGCTGGAAAGAAAAAAATAGTCTTTTTCTTCACAAACACGCTTTTAGATTTTTCAAGATTTTGCAAAGGTTGATATCACTGTTTACATCGCTGGATGTCAAGGTGGGTAAAAATCAGAGACGCGCTCTTACTTCAAACAAACATTCACATGCTAAATCAAGAAGTTTTTATAAATAAGCAAATAAATAATGTGCATTAGCCTTCAACAACTTCTCTTACACTATCAATGTGTGCTGTAGGATGTGTCGTGCAGCAGTTGGAGCAAGGCAGTTTCTTCTCGGAGTCAATCTTAAAAAGTCAACTTTTTCCATCTATCCATGATGCTGTGCTGCACTGCCTGTGTCGGGCAGACAGAGATCTGTCCAGCCCTCAGTTTACACTGGTGAGACTGTCATCACACTAAACATACACAAGATTTCTCAATCATATCATTACTGTTTTCCTCACATTCAAGTGAACTGTTGCTCTTTCACAGGAAATGCCCTGCACTACTAGGTTGTGACCAGGAGGTGTCAGTCTGTCCTCTATCTTGACAGACGTGCCTAATAGAGGAGCCTTTGTTTCCATGAGGAATGGCATCAGGATGATAAACGCCTAAAAACCAATTAAACAAAAAATACCATCAAATCACAGTAATAACTCAGACGTTTATATCATCAAACATAGGTTTTAATTTGATGGACGATGACAGGGTGATTTACACAATCTTAGTGTGCCATCTCATGGACATATGTGGTTTTTACGGCTTTATAACAAGGAAAATATTACTCCACTTTCAGAACAATTTACAAAAAATGTACTCACCCTGTTATCATCCAAGATGTTCATTTCTTTCTGTCTTCAGTCGTGAAGAAATTACAGTTTTTGAGGAAAACATTTCAGTATTTTTCTCCATATAATGGACTTTATTGGTGTCCCGATTTTGAACTTCCAAAATGCAGTTTAAATGCAGCTTCAAAGGGCTCTAAATGATCCCAGCCGAGAAAGAAGGGTCTTATCTAGCGAAACGATCAGTCATTGTTTTAGAAAAATAAAAGTTTGTTTACTTTTTAAGCACAAAAGCTTGTGTGGCACAGGCTCTGGGATGCACGTCCACAACACTACGTACTACTGAATCACGTCGAAAGGTCATGCGGAACTAAAGACCCAATGTTTACAAAGCGAACGCACAAAGACTAAGAAAGTGTAAGTCAAATGCTGTTTACAAACAAAAAGGTACAACGATGTCGGACGATTCTGAAGTTGTAGGAGAAAATGAGATGGATTTTTTCGACATACTCTACCTTTTTGAGCCGGAGTACACAGACGACGAACTTAGACATGATTCGTAGTGTCGTGGATGCACCCATCTCAGTCTACTGTAAATAATAAATGTAAAGATAAATACAAGCTGTACAAATAGGCTGTCCTATGATATTTTATAAATAAGTCTGGGAAATTTAGGAAAATGTAAAACTAAACTATCATTAAACGTATGACTTTATGATTCTTTGTGATATTTTTTTGTTCTTCACAAAGATTGAAATTATTGAAATAAAATCTAATTTGTGTTTCATTTCATGTATATTAACCCTTATGAAAAATAAGTTTATTCAAATGTGCTATTAGTATAGTTCTTTAAAACTAAAAAATAGGAAATTATACTTTGTCTACTTTTTATGTACTTCTCAGAAATATACTTAAAATGACATTTACGTATACCTGACTTATACTTAGAAAAAGTCTAAATATATTTGAGCTATACTTGTGCTGCTAGAATCTGTGTTTTCATTGATATACAGTAGGGGGCACTTAGTACACATCTTCTGTACAGAATTTCCAAAAAAAACAAAAAAAAGAAGAAACTGAAATGACAGATGCTTACACATGTAATTAACAATCATCAGAAATAAAAGCATCAAAACTGTGCAACGTTGTGGAATAAAATGAAGAGGTAATAATGACTGTCAAGCTTTGGGGTTTTGATGGACTCCATCTACATTTTGATTATCACTTTGAATCCACTTCACAGTCTTTTGCAGTTTTTTGTTTAAAATGTTGTTTATTTCTTTATTTTTTTATTTATTAAAGTGTTTAAAAAAGAATGCATGAACTAGAATAAAATGTTTTTTTACAAGCATGTCCTGTTCTTTCTTTTGATGTTTTGGATGTTCAGATATTCATATAGCAAAATACATACAGATTAATACCTAATAGTGACATAGTAGTATATTCAAAGTATGATGTAAAGTTCACTTAAAGAAAACTTACGAGTATACTTGCAGTATAAAACTACTAGTTTACTGAGACTATACTTCAAAGTGTACTAAATTGCTACTACAAGTATTTAATTAGTAAACTATCAGTATACATATAAGTTTGCTTTTAGTATAGTTGCAGTACAAGCTAAAAACATTAATGTAAACTAGTGTACTCAAAGTTTACTGCTGTTATACTTAAAAGTCTACTTTTATATACTAGAAAGTGGGCCAATTTAGTCCCAAGGAGTACTGAAATAGTACACTTACAAGTATATTACTAGTATACTTATATTTGTATACTTACAAAGTATCCTAAAAAATATGTTTTAACTTTACTTAAGTTTACTTAATAAAATAAACTTGAAGCATACTACTATTTGTTAAAGGAAGCACCGATAAACACAACAGCAGTTGACCATAAAACCAGAAATAAAATAAAAACCAAAAGAAATAATAACATCAGTAAAATCAAAAGATGATTTAACATGCAGGGTTTAAAAGCATTTTTTTTTTTTTTTTTTTTTTCAAATATAGGTATAAATAGCAATAGAATCATATTAGTTTATGGCAATTACAATATCTCCTGTCTTACATCTTAATTTTACGTGAATTTAAAAATAAAAATGTAGGCACATGTCTTAAAAAACGCAAGACATAAAGACATACTGAGATTGAAGTTTCATACCGAACCCCAGTAGCCTATCAAAATGATTAAAAAACCATAAAACCATTGACTGACAACAAGATAGCAAGATCTCATGGCATCAAATCAGCCAGATGTCATTGTAAATGGGGAAAAAATCCAGACTGTGTCACATTTTAAATATCTAGGAGTTACTCTTGATTCACAGTTGTCTTTTAAGAAACATATAAAGCAGGTTTGCAATATTGTTAAATTTAATTTAAGAAATTTTAGACACATTCGTAATCAGTTACCTCTAGATGCTGCTAAATTGTATATGCACTCAATGATTTTTTCACATTTTGCATATTGTATTACAAGTTGGTCACAAACCGGAAAAACAATACTTGCTCCACTACAAACGTTATATAAACAAACTCTCAAAGTATTAGACAAAAAGCCACCAGGGTATCACCACTGTAACATCATTAAAAAGCACAAACTTTTGACTTTTCAAATTTTGTGTACTCCGCCAATGTTTGCTTAGTGTACAGAATAATTAATAATCTGGCTGCACCTCCATTAGAGGAGTTCATATCATTACTCTCGGACAGTAGGAGAACAACCAGGGTGACCAGTAGAGGTCACTGTGCCGTACAGCACAGACGTACTGAGTTTGGCAGATCAGCCTTCTCGATCAGAGCCTCCAATTACTGGAACTCCATACCTAACGAGATCACAGACATCAGTTCATTTACTGGGCTTAAATATAAGATACAATCATGGCTTAAATCTATTCAATCATGTACTCATCAATCATAAACTTCAACATTTTTTATTGTCATATCTTAACATTGCATTGTTGCGTTTATTAATATAGAATTTTATTTGTCTTGTTGTTGTGTTTTAATGTGTTTTCTAAGAGTGTGAAACTTTGTTGTTGTTTGAAAGGCTATTTGTGTGATGATGCTCTTATGGCATATTTATATGTGTTTGTTGGATTAACTGTATGTTACTTTTTCCTGCCCAGGGACTACAGATGAAATTTAGCTTGTAGCTAATTCTGGTAAGGCTGAGGGCCATGCATTGTCCCTGTTAAATAAACAAATAAATAAATAAATAAACATGAAATAGTTAAACAGTGCTCGAGGTCCCTGGTGAAAAAAACAGCATATGCTGGTAGGTATGTTTTGATGCTGGGATGCTGGTTAGGTAGGTTTTGATGCTGGTCCTTTGCTGGTTTATGCTGGTCCTTTGCTGGTTTAAGATGGTCCTTTGCTGGTTTATGCTGGTCCTTTGCTGGTTTATGCTGGTCCTTTGCTGGTTTAAGCTGGTCCTTTGCTGGTTTAAGCTGGTCCTTTGCTGGTTTATGCTGGTCCTTTGCTGGTTTAAGCTGGTTCTTAGCTGGTTTATGCTGGTCCTTTGCTGGTTTATGCTGGTTCTTAGCTGGTTTATGCTGGTCCTTTGCTGGTTTATGCTGGTCCTTTGCTGGTTTATGCTGGTCCTTTGCTGGTTTAAGATGGTTCTTAGCTGGTTTATGCTGGTCCTTTGCTGGTTTATGCTGGTCCTTTGCTGGTTTAGCTGGTCCTTTGCTGGTTTATGCTGGTCCTTTGCTGGTTTAAGCTGATCCTTAACCAGCTAAGGACCAGCTTAAACCAGCACCAAAACATACCTAACCAGCATCCCAGCATCAAAACATGCCTACCAGCATATGCTGTTTTTTTCACCAGGGGTTCGACCTCCAGTCACCGGTTTTACGGCGGCCATAAGAAAGTGACCATCAACAAATCAGAATGAGCCACACCAATGCAAGTGAGACCAAAGCAAATGTAAACCAACTTTGGCTTACAATGGGGACTCTCTCATGTAACAAAAATAGTTATATTAGTCCATAAGTTCTTCAGCTACAATTAAAACAGTAATACTTTTGCTATTTCATTAACTATTTCGGTGTGAACTGGCATAAAGTTGGCTTGACATTGGACACTGGATATTCGCAAATTTAGGGACCGTCTCTAAAGTTACATACGACATTAGTATACACTTTTCTAACTTCAGTAGCATTTACAGCGAATTACTTAGTCACACAACCAACTGTAAAGTGTTCATGTAGGTGTCAACTATAATGCACACCTTTTACATTTTTGGTATTTATTAAAGTAAACTGTAAATCATATGTTACATTGTGCGATGAGAGCTGCAAATGACAACTGCAGGGTTGCCAGGTTTTCACAACAAAGCCCGCCCAATTGCTAAACTAGCCCAAAACTAGCCTACTGGGTGGTCCCCCGTTAAAAATCGCGTTCTGGGGGATAAAATTTTTGTGTTTTTAATACAACTGCAGCTGCCTGTCAGAAACTGTCCTGTGCAGTTTTGTTGGGCTGTGACGTGTCACGTTATTTTTAGACGAGGGTCAAACAACATGTCACTGACTTCATTTCAAAACATCGAGGAAATCAAGCCAAGTTGCGGGGAATAAGTTCTGATAATGTTGTCGGACTTGCTTTTTAAAGGTGATGATAAACACTCTCCACCCTCTTACAAAACTTGCACGGACTTGACAGTCTCAGGCAGCTGACAAAAGCATAAAACAGCCAGCAATCAGTGGAGAAGAAGAGACACACCTTAAGTTTGAGTTTGTTTTTAATAGACAGTTTAATAGACACTGTTATATGTGGTAGTTGTTGAAACGACTCAGAAAGTGAATCTGAAATTTAGTTTGCTGGAGCTGTGTGAAAATGGATGTGAAGGAAATCTCTTGTCCGATTTGCTGTGAAATCTTCAAGGCTCCTGTTCTTCTGTCGTGCAGTCACAGTTTCTGCAAAGAGTGTCTTCAACAGTTCTGGACAACCAAGTGCACTAAGGAGTGTCCTGTCTGCAGGAGATCCTCAAGAGATGATCCTCCATGTAATCTTGTGTTACAAAACTTGTGTGAGTCGTACCTAAAGAAGTGGGGAAATAAGAGGAGACGCTCATCAGAGTCTGAGGACGACTGCAGTTTACACAATGAGAAACTCAAGCTCTTCTGTCTGGAGGACAAACAGCCTGTGTGTTTAGTGTGCAGAGATTCACAAAAACACATCAGTCACTCATTCAGACCTATCAATGAAGTAGTTTCATCGCATAAGGTAGGACAACAATTAATAGTGCAATGCAGATATCATCATAATCATGCACTCAGCATTTCTCTCCACACATCACTGTATTCTCTTGAAATATTTTATTTTATGTCATTCTAGGAAGAGCTAAAGTCCTTGCAAGAGAAACTTAAACGTAGAGAGAAATTTAAAGAAGAGTGTGTGAAAACCCTTAAACACATTCAGGTGAGGATACACATCAAGAGTCAATTACAGGTGCAGGATATCTGCTATTCAGATGATTGAAGTGAATGTGATTTCTTTTTAGTCTCAAGTGGAGCATACAGAGCGTCAGATTAAACTGGAGTTTAAGAAGCTTCATCAGTTTCTCAGAGATGAAGAAGAAATTGCAATCACTGCTTTGAGGAAGGAACAGGAGCGGAAGAATCAGATCATGCAGGAGACGTTTGCGGAGGTCAACGGGCACATCTCGGCTTTTTCACACACAATCAGAGACTTGGAGAAGATGATGAATGGCAGTGAAGTCTTGTTTCTAAAGGTCTCAGTTCAGATAAATGATGGATTGAATAATCTCTGATTCAGGTATTGATTGTTTAGGAGATAATAAATTGTCTGTTTGTTTTCCAGAACTTTCCAGACGCGATGGAAAGGTGAGTGGTTTGTTCGTGTCTGTGGTTCTGAGCTTGACACAAACCCACTGCAGTTCTGACTCCTGAATGTTCTTCCAGAGTTAAGAGCGTACAGTCGGATCCACAGCTGGCTTCTGGAGCTTTGATTAATGTGGCACAGTACCTGGGTAACCTGCCATTCAGAGCCTGGAAGAAGATGCAAGACATTGTCCAAAACAGTAAGTCTTTAGGAAAGTGATTCTCAGCCTTTTTGACTCCAAGACAAATTGCTCAAGATGTGTGCTTTGATAGTGTTCAAAAGATTTTTTAATGTGTTTGAAAGAAGTCTCTTATGCTCACCTAGGATGCATTTATTTGATAAAAAAATACAGTAAAAACAGAAATATAGTGAAATATTATTACAAATTAAAAGAACTGTTTATTCCTGTGATCAAAGCTGAATTTTCAGCACTATTACGCCAGTCTTCAGTGTCACATGATCCTTCAGAAATCATTCTAATATGTGACCCCACAAAACCAGTCTTAAGTAACATGGGTATATTTGTAGCAATAGCCAAAAATACGTTGTTATGGGTCAAAATTATCAATTTTTCTTTTATGCCAAAAATCATTAGGATATTAAGTAAAGATCATGTTCCATATAGATATTTTGTAAATTTCCTACCATAAATATATCAAAACTTAATTTTTGATTAGTAATATGCATTGCTAAAAAATTTAAATAAATCTCAAAATAAAACTTTGTATAAATCTCAATTTCAAAAAACTGACCCTTATGACTGGTTTTGTGGTCCATGGTCACATGTGCTGATTTCTTATTATCAATATTGTAGGAATTTTCTGAATCATTCTTTGATAAATTGAGTTCAAAGTTTGAAATTTTGGAATAGAAATTTTTGGTAACATTATAAATGTCTTTTCTCTCAATTTTGATTGATTTAATGCATCCTTGCTGAATGAAGTATTCATTTCTTTCAAAAAATTATACCGACCTCCAACTTTTGAACAGTGGTGTATTTTAGCTGTGGTGAAAGCTGCTTGTTATCATACCTTTTTTATTTAAAGACACAAAGAGTGGCAATATATTAAAATGAAATAATTAAAACTCATGATTACAGACATTTCTAAAGATAAATGCATTGCAGGATTCACATTTTTTATATCCAAATGAATAGTGTGTTTTCATGTCGCATCATATTGGTGGCACTGAGCGTAAACAATGCTACTGAACTGAACAAAACTTAAGTATTTTACTGATTATTGCTGCTGAAAATGGTCAATTATTGTCATGTTTTGGGCTGTACTAATCGGTCGGACCGGTAAAAACATTTGGAGTACTATAGACTGTCCAAAGTTATAACAAATCAAGGAGAAGAGTGAAAAAAACTGTCTGAACAAAAGGTGTTTGTGTTTGGTCAAACTGAACCAGGATTTCCAGGGCAAATGTCTTGACAACATTAATATTTGTTTTTATTTCCGGTCAGGTAGGTGAAATATTAGGCTGTAAATCTCCATCATGTGCGTGCTTTCAGATAGAGCAGCGTCAATACACAGAGCCGTAGTTCACCGACAAGCTATGCAAAGCCACACAGACAATATCATCCACATTATACATCGATATTATCAAAATGCGATAATAAGGTTGCTTGCGTAGCTTCTTGGTGAACTACGGCTGTGTAGTAACGTTAATGCTGCTAAATCTGAAAGCACGTGTAAATACCAAATTTAATAACATGTTTTAAAACTCACTTCATACCTTAAAAATGATTGAAATAAATCCTTCTGTGAGATAAGGTGGCTTACACAGAATAAGGCACACAAAATATTTTATAGCATTTTCAGCAGTAATAAAAGCAATGTCGAATAGCACTGCATTATTATATACTGTATTATAATGAAAATTGTAATAAGTCAGATAAACCATATATTGTCGTAGTTGTGTGTTTATTAGTCACGTTAAAGGAGAAGTCCACTTCCAAAAAAAGTTAACATATAATGTACTCACCCCCTTGTCATCCAAGATGTTCATGTCTTTCTTTCTTCAGTCATAAAGGAAAACATTTCAGCATTTTTCTCCATACAATGGACTGCTATGGTGCCCCGAGTTTGAACTTCCAAAATGTAGTTTAAATGCGGCTTCAAACGATCCCAAATGCAGTTGTAAACAATCCCAGCTAAGGAAGAAGGGTCTTGTCAGAAACGATTGGTTATTTTCATTAAAAATAATACAATTTATATACTTTATAATGTCAAACGCTCGTCTTGTCTTACTCTGCCTGGACTGTTTTTCCCCAGTACTGATCGTTTCACTAGATAAGACCCTTCTTCCTCAGCTGGGATTGTTTACAACCGCATTGGGGATCGTTCTGAGCCGCATTTAAACTGCATTTTGGAAGTTCAAACTCAGGGCACCATATCAGTCCATTATATGGAGAAAAATCCTGAAATGTTTCCTCAAAAAACATAACTTCTTTACGACTGAAGAAAGAAAGACAATTCAATCTCATTTAATGTTCCTTATGATGGTTAAATGTGCTCTGATTATGTGTGAGGATTAAAAAATAGTTTAAAACAAGACATGGTTTGTAGCAGTGATTATTGAGGTCCACATTATTAGCCAGGAAAGTCTTCTTAACATAAATAGAACGTTCCCAGTAGGTTCCCAGAAGGTTCCTACAGGGAACATTCTGTTTACGCTAAGAAAACTTTCCTGGCTAACCAACAGGGAATGTTCTTGGGAATGTTCTGGGAACCAAAAACCAACGTTCTCAGAACATTTTGGTAACCAAAAATTGATAGCTGGGACTGTCAGAATGTAAATGCGCATCTGTATACTGTATCCAGTGTAGCTCAGATAGTGGCAATGATTGTAATTTCTATTTGCTTTTGTCGTGACACAACACTTGCATGTTTTAATAGTATAAAGACCTCTTATATGCTAAAACATCAAGGCAAATTTGATTTTCTCATGTCATAACCCCTTTAACTACACTAAAATGAGTCGTACACAAGAGAAAAAAACTCATATTACACATCATATTTACAATTGCAGTTATATAGCACTTTTTTTTTCATTGGATGCAAATGTAATATTTCTCAAGCTTTATTCATTATAACAACACTGAGAAATCAGAGGAAATCATCTGATAGTATTTCGTCAATAGGGGAGTGTTAATAATTAATCATTGTATGAGTATCAAAATAACAGCATCTGTCGATTGTCTCACCAGCTCCTGTGATTCTGGATCCAAACACAGCTCATCCAGAACTCCTCTTGTCTGATGATCTGACCAGTCTGACATGCAGTAAGAACAAACAATCGCTTCCTGCTAATCCAGAGAGATTCGACGAGCATTGCTGTGTTCTGGGTTCAGAGGGGTTTAACTCGGGAACACACAGCTGGGATGTGGACGTCAAAGAGAGCTCATCCTGGTCTCTTGGAATAACTGTGGCATCAAACCAGAGGAAGGGATATGACTTCTTTGACAGGGGTGTGTGGAGTGTGCAGTACAGACTGTACGAAGAGGCTGGTCTTCCTGTCGTGCAAAAGCTGGAGCGGGTGAGAGTTCAGCTGGACTGTGACAGAGGAAAAGTGTCGTTCTCTGATCCTGTAACGAACACAAATCTATACACGTTCACAACCACCTTCACTGAGACCGTGTTTCCTTTCTTTTATAGCTTTTCTCATCTGAGGATTGTATAGTTGAAGTGTTTGTTAAAGTTATCCATGTAGATTTGATAGATTGGCTCCTCAAACTGTCAGGGAACATTTCTTAAAAGAAAATAACATGTTTTTCTTAGTATGAGTGTGAAATGGAATAGAAAGATTCCATGGATGTTAAAGGTCAAGGTTCAGTAAGAATACATCATAGTTTTGTTAACTAGATAATTGTTTTCACTGCCTTATGTGTATATATGCTTATGCTCGCATGTAATTAAATAAAGATCACATTTGCATCACTTGTGATGTTTATTGATCAGGCTTGTATGCCACCGCAAAGCTGAGACTGAAAAAACTGATGGCATTTCTGAGAATATTTACAGTCATGTGAAAAAGTTAGGACACCCTATTGAATTCCATGGTTTTCCGTATCAGGACATCATTAAAACAAAACTGGTCCTTGGGTGGTCTTAAAATTTTGAAAATAAAACCTCAGATGAACAACAACACAAGACAAATTGCACCGTGTCATTATTTACTGAACAAAAATAAAGCCAAAATGGAAAAGCCAAGTGTGACAAAGTTAGGACACCCTGACTGTTAACACTGGAATTAAGAGGGTAGATAACAGACAAGCACTGCTAATCAAATACCTTTGATTAACTGATCATCAGCAAGTCTGAGCAACTCTATAAAAGCATAAGCTTTGGCAGTTTGCCGGTCTGGAGCCTTCAGGTGTGTGTTAACACAATGCCAAGGACGTAAGACATCAGCAATCATCTTAGAGAAGCAATTGTTGCTGCCATCAATCTGAGAAGAGTAATACGGCCATTTCCAAACAATCTGACGTTTATTCACAAGTGGAAGACATTTAAAACAGACACCTCTCCTTCCAGGAGTGGAAGTCCCAGAAGATTCACCACAAGATCAGACTGTGTAAAGCTCAGAGAAATGGCAGACAACCCAAGAACTACACCTCAGACTCTACAGGCCTCAGTTAACATGTTAAATGATAAAGTTCATGACAATACCATTAGAAAAATATGGGACAAAAATGACATGTTTGGTAGGCTTGGCAGAAGAAAGCCTCTTCTATCTAAAAAAAAACATTGCAGCACAGTTTAGGTCTGCAAAGTTGCATCTGAACAAAACACAAGTCTTCTAGAATAATGTCCTTTGAACAGACGAGACCGAAGTGGAGATGTTTGGCCATAATGCACAGCGCCAAGTTTGGTGAAAACCTAAAGAGCATATCAGCACAAACACCTCATACCAAAAGACAAACATGCTGGGGGAGGGCTGATCATTTTGGGCTTGTTTTGTAGCCACAGGACCTGGGCACCTCACAGTCATTGAGTTGGCCATGAACTCCTCTGTATATCAAAGTATTCTAGAGTCAAATGCGAGGGCATCTGTCCGACATCTAAAGTTGGGCCAAAATTGGGTCTTGCAACAGGACAATGATCCCAAGCACACCAGCAAATCTACAACAGAATGGCTGAAAAGAAAAGAATCAAGGTGTAGCAATAGCCCAGTCCAAGTCCAGAGCTCATCCTGACTCAAATGCTGTGGTGAGAGCTGTGCATAAGCAAATGCCCACAAACCTCAATAAACTGGAGCAACGCTGAAAAGAAGAGTGGTCCAAATTCCTCCAGAACGATGTGAGAGACTGATATCACACAGAAAATGAATGTGTCAAGTTATTGCTGCTACAGGCAGTTGACTCATAGGGTGTCCTAACTTTGTCACACATGGCCTTTCCCTCTTAGTTGTATTTTTCTTAAATAAATAATGACACTGTGTGATATGTCATGTGATGATGTTTATCTGAGGATTTATTTTCCAAATTTTAAGACCTCAAGGACCAGATAATTTTTTATTATGTCCTGATACAGAAAACCATGAAATTCAATAGTGTGTCTGAACTTTTTCACATGACTGTATAGGTGCATCTCAATCTGCAAAACAAAAAAGCAGTTAGTTTAATGATATGTCACTATGGAAGCTGAAAGGGATTCGATCATGTTTTGCAAGAAAATTGTAGGCTGATTGGGAAGAAACTGCATGTTGCTGAATTCAATTAAATTATTATTATTAACTAAAAGGATGATTGTAACTCCAGGTCAGGCCAAGCTGTCGTTTTACGTGTTTTATATGTTACAAACAAAAACTATAAAATGTATTAAATAGGCCTACAATATTTGTTGACTTTATATTTTATATGTTTCCTTTAGAAATAATTAATGAAATAGCAAAGGTATTACTATTTTAATTGTAGCTTAAAACCGTAAGGGCTGATATACTGTCACATGACAGATTCCTACTGTGAGCTAAAGGCGCTGATCGGCTGTTTCGCTCTCGCGTTGGTTTGGCTCAGTGGTTACTTCCGATTCCTGAAAAATCACCTTCTCGTGGCCGCCGGGAAACCGGCGACCGGAGATCGAACCTCGGGCACTGTCCAACGTTTTCATCTTTGACACCATGACACCTTGCTCTTTTGTCAGTCAATGATTTTTAGTCATTCGCTATGAAACTTAAATCTCATTATGTCTTCACTTCTTGCATTTTTAAAACGTGTCCACATTTTTACTTTTTAACTGACCTGAAATTAAGATGTAAGACAGGTGAAATTTTAATTGCCATAAACTAATATGATTCTATTGTTATTTATACCTACATTTGAAAAATGTTGAAAAGCGATACAAATGAGATTTGATTTCAATAGTTTCACTCCTTGTTGTTGTTACACCCCCATATGAACAGCAGATGGAGCTCAAACATTATTTGTACACTCCAAAAACATCCAAATATCTTCATTTTCCTGAATTTCAGATTTATTTGTAAAATATGTACACTGGCAGCATATGCATACAGCTATTTTTTTTAAATAAGTTATTTATTTGACTTCTAATTTATTATTTACAGTAGACTGAGAGGTGAAATTTCCCAGCAACAGTGTATAATATTCTGTGCCTTAGATTGAATGCAGTTTAATAGGACAGACTGACACCTGCTGCTCACAACCTCGCAGCGCAGGACATTTCCTGTAAAAGAGCAACAGTTCACATGAATGTGAGGGAAACAGTAATGACATGATTGAGAAACCTTGTGTATGTTTAGTGTGATGACAGTCTCACCAGTGTAAACTGAGAGCTGGACAGATCTCTGTCAGCCCGACACAGGCAGTGCAGCACAGCATCATGGACAGACGGGAAAAGACGACTTTTTGACACTGACTCTGAGAAGAATCTGCCTCACTTCAACTGCTGCATGACACGTCCTACAGCACACATTGATAGTGTAAGAGAAGTTGTTGAAAGATGATGATATTATGCACATTATTTATTTATTTAAAACAGAAATATTCTGTAACATTTTTAAAGTCACTTCTGATCAATTTAATGTATCTGTGCTAAATAAAAGTATCCAATTTTTTTAAAATTACATAATAATAAAAAATGAGTATCACAGTGTACTATGTCATTTTAATCAGCTGTAATCAGGATCGTCCTCATTTATTTGTAATTAATTGTGTTGTATTTGTGTTCTAGATTCATCTATTTAAATAATTTCATATGCATTATAGTAAAGTTCTTTGACACTTGAGTTCACATTTGCCAAACCAGTTCACACACACATTTTTGAGTACACAACTAGACATTTTCTTAGCTCTATATATCAGTACCTACTGACAGCAGTGATTGTGTGGTGAATCAGGGTGTTTATTGGGCACAGCAGCAGAGAGGACGGCCGTGAAGGACAGACTGACACCTGCTGGTCACAACCTCATAACGCAGGCCATGTCCTGTAACAGAGCAACAGTTCACATGAATGTGAGTCTAATAACAAGGTCTGAGTGTGTGTCATCATTACATATCAGTGTGATATTGTCTCAAGGTCAGGATCATTGAAGCTTCTTATCTGTACGTCCCCTTCCTGCAGCTGCAGATTCATACTCTCACTCTCTTTCTGTCCTTCCTTCATTCCTTTCTTAACTCTTTCTTTTTTCAGGGTGACCGTGTCAGTGAATGAAACTGACCATACATAAAGACTGAGAGATACACTGACATATTGTTCTGTCATTTTCTCCATAAACTCTTGTACAATGATTTGTTTTCACAACACTGACACATGCAACAAGAACAGGATTGTGAAATATAAACACAGAATTTGCAAGAATAAAAGTACTAATTCTGAGTTTATATAATGAAATTGTGAGTTTATTGCTGGATTGTAATGCTGGAATTTCATGAGGTCTGGAATGGGATTAGTGCTGTAAATGTTTTGTAACAAGTGGGTTTAATGAGGGTTTAACAAGTCAGAGAACAGAGTCGCCACAAAACCTTTC
>NC_066891.1:25555204-25650204 GCF_022985175.1 Labeo rohita
AATTTTGCTATCTCAAAAAAAAAAAAAAAAAAAACAGCTCACCAAATGATTCATTATAATTTAATCTATAAAGCATATGCCACTTCCTATTTATCATATAAAATCAAAAGAATTCTGACCCCTTTTGTCACCTGTGTAGCAGCTCAAGTCAAGGTACATATATACATATATTGGGACTGTTCCTGAATTGCATTGCTCTGGTGCTTGGTACGGGACTTATTGTCAGATCTTCTGAAGACTCAGATCCAAAAGGATCCACTGCTTTATGTCTTGCTGGACGATTCATCGCTATCATTTTTAATTTATCATTAAAAAAGGATTCTGTCTGGTCATCCTGAAACTGGTTGGATCCATCGACCCCAGTTAGGTTTACTAGATTTACATGGCCCCCCATAGAAATATAATACAATTTTGGTTGGACCTCTTTTGAGACTTCATCTGCCTCCTAAAAATCCTGTGTTGTAGTTGTTATGGCATTAATATTGTTTTGGAATATTGTATTGTAAGTCTTCCCCTCTTTTTCCCCTGCTTTTCTGTATTTTATGCAGATCTTGGGCTCTGCAGTAAATAGTTATAAATCTAAAATGTTTAGTAAATGAATCAAAAAAATAAAAATTCTGTTAAAATCCCATTATGTGGTGATATCTGACTCCTTAAAGTGATTTCAAGGGCATTTTTGTATTTTTGTAATGCCATTTTTCAAATTTTTTTAAAAGTATGTCATCTTTTATGTTTAAATTGTTTAACATTTCTAATTAAAACAATAGAATAAGAATAAGAGGAATAAATTACCAATCATATGAAATCAGTATTAATAAAATGAACTTGTACACAAGAGGTGCACAAAAGAACAAGTGTATTTTCTTATTTCATTTAATGAGACTCAGAGGTGCCATGAGTGCAGTTAAATGAATAAATTCATGTTGAGATTAATGTTTTAAATATAGAATTTTGAATATAAAAATGATTCAAATAACTGAAATTATACTTTAAAAAACTAACTAAAACTGCCAGTAGATGGCGGCAAATCACTGATTTTATCACTGAATCATTCATTCAACTGATTCATTCAGGAGTGAATCAAGTGACTGTCTTTATGAACGAGTAATTGAATCATTGACTCACTTGATTCCTTTAAAAACACGTTCATTCATAAACGAAGCACTGCTGTGTTTGTAGCTGTGACTTTGTTTGAAAGTGTTTTCAAACAGAATCAGACAATAGTGTTGTAGTCAGACAATGTAAGTCACTTAATAATGTCACTTTTTTATTGAGCTGTTGTATTAAATCAGCATCGCATTTGCAAATTTCCTTATTAATAATCATTAAACTCTGTCACTCATCATAGTTTATGACAATCTCACATTTTCAGTCGGTCGAGCTGTAGAGCTGTGTGTGTTTCTATAAACGTCCTTGATCTTTATTTAAATAAAATTAGCCTACAAGCTATAATGAACATTTTTTAAAACTAAATAACTAAAACGGTTACATAAAACATTATCATAAACGTCAAATTAAAAAAAATATATATCAAGAATAAGTGCGTAAATATTCAATACGTCCGATGCGACGTATGCGTGCGCTCGCGATTCAGTACTCACGTATGCGACGTAAGGTGTGATTCGCATTTTAGTTGCTATGCGACGCAATTGTGAGTGAATATATAAACAGTCGAACCATCGCTGTCTGTTGGTTGAGACGAGGCGACATTTGCAGAGACTTTGCTGTGCAGATCTTGTGATTCTTGAAGAACTTCGAGGGATTCCTGAAAGAAGACTTTGATTTCAGACGGAGATCGACGGACATTTTCTTTGAGGAGAGTATTTGTTAAAGAATTAATCTTATTTCTGTAGACACTTTTGTTCTTCTTTTCTGTTTTGGACTTGTTTGTTTTCTTTCTTTCTTTCTTTCTTTCTTTCTTTTGAGTATTTCCAAAGAGAGTTTTATTTTCATTCTCTTTTTCTGTATTTTCTCTTTTGTTGGAGTTTGGAGGAGGTTGCTAATGGCCCACATGAGTGAGAGACCAGGTAAGTGTTTTAATTTATCATTAATTTATTATTGGTATTATATTGTATAGTTTTGTAGATTGTTTGACTAAATAATGTGAAGAAACTTGTGCATGTTAACACATTTAATCCCATTGTTTGTCAGCTAAATGATCACATGTATTTTATCTCATGTAATTAAAACAAACTGCATGACTTTTTATTCCTTGTCACAATTGTAATGGTAAAAAACAACAACAGAGCTGCTCAATTATAAATTAAATCCTAACAGAAAGTTAAAAGAAATAAAGTGACACATTTGATGTGAGCATGGATATTGATGAATGACGATTAATAAAACAGTGTTAAGTATTGTAAGTGTGTAATATTTTAGCCTCAGGCCGCTCCAGATCCAGGAGTGCTGCTTTCACCCAGACGGCTGGTCAGGAGGATGGGACACGTGGCTCTGGTGATCGAGATCAGGATCCGCTGCCAAACCCAAACCAGCCACCGAGCCAAGAGCTACCAGGATACATTGCACCTCTACCTTCTGACTTGGCTGTTTCTGTGTCCACAGATCAGCCTCAGAGGAAGAGGAAGCGGCAGAACGGCAGCCAGGAGGATGAAGGTCCGTCCACCTCGTATAAAAGACCTGCCAAACGCTCCCGCAGAGGTCAGAATAGACTGATATTAAAGATGTTATGAATAGAAAATGTTAAAGTAACAGGTTTAGATACTGCAACATCATCTCTTGTGATCTTGTGTGTTTCAGAAGTGTATGCGAAGGGCCCATTGCTGGGGCGAGGTGGATTCGGCTCTGTGCATGCTGGGATCCGCAGGTCTGACGGACTGCCAGTAAGACATTTTCTTCCCTCCTTCATTCAAACAGCTTTTAGAAATGTTGATATCAGTGGATGTCATCCGTCAGTGTGATTTACTGCGCTTTATCTGTTTACAGGTTGCCATCAAGTACGTTTCTAAAGGCAGGACGCCTGAGACGCTGAAAGTTGTAAGTTTAGTGTGAATCTGTTGTTCTGTCTCTGTCTCTGCATTCAGCTCTGGATATAATGGATCGTTTGTCACTGCAGGAAGGCCATGGTCGGCTGCCGCTGGAGGTGGCATTGATGACCCTGGTCAATTCGGCTCCTGCCTGCCCCAACGTCCTGCAGCTGCTGGAGTGGTTTGACCATCGCAGACGCTACACCATGATCCTGGAGCGTCCAGTTCCTTGCCAGGATCTCCAGAGTTTCTGTGAGGAGAACGGATATCTGGATGAGAGTCTGGCTAAGAAAGTCCTGCTGCAGCTGATCAGCGCTCTGAGACACTGCGAGAGCCGCGGGGTCCTGCACCGGGACGTCAAACCAGAGAACCTGCTGATCTCCACAGAGTCACATGACATCAAGCTGCTGGACTTCGGCTGTGGAGATCTGCTAAAAGACTCGGCCTACAAATACTTTGCAGGTTGGTTTGATCTCACTGCAGTGATGTGTTTGTCAACTTTTGATGAGGGAATTTGTTTGGACTGGATGTTTGTGGTCTTGTTGTGTCTCTCAGGCACTCTTGAATACGCCCCTCCTGAGTGGTTTCGGCAGCGCCGCTATCATGCAGGACCGGCTACGGTTTGGTCAGTGGGGGTGACGCTCTTCAACATCCTGTGCGGTTGTTTCCCCTTCAGGGGCGCACGGAGGGTCACCTCCAAAAGCAGACTGCACTTCCCTAGAGAGCTGTCTACAGGCAAGAGACAGAAATCACGTCCAGATCCAGGTGAAGTGTGATGTTTTGTGTTTCTGAAGACTGTGTTGTGTGTAACAGAGTGCCGTCAGCTGATTCGCTGGTGTCTCAGTGCATCGGCATCAGATCGGCCCAGTTTAGACGACATTGAGAGCCACCCCTGGTTACACTGAACAGGTGTCCAGTGACACACACTTATCTGAATCACAGCAGTCATGGCTGGATTGTGTTGTTAGGATCAGTCAAGATAAATGCTCTTAATTATTTGTATAGGGTGAGCAGGAGTGACACAGGAAGTGCAGAGAACTGCTTCCTGATCACCTACTGAAAGAGGATCATGGACTAATGGCTGCCACACAATTAGTTTAGTTCATCGTCTGCTCCAGTCTGTGAGGGGCTCTGTGTGGATACTGGAGGAGCTGAACACACAGCACCAGCAGAAACCAGAGCCAGAGATCAGCTGCAGTAGATAAATATATAGTTTTATTCACAATTAGAGTAGAGAAAATAAAGATAGAGAAAATAAGCATAACAGGAGCAGGAGCAGATTGTAAACTAGTAAAATATGTAGGACAGGGAAAAAAGACAAGAAATAAGAAATCAGATTAAATAAATCCTAATGGTCAAATTAGTCCAGTGGTGGTGATAGACATGTAGAATCACTTTAAACTAAAGACAATAACATTATACAGCAGTAGGGTAATGGTCGGTGCGTGTGGTCATAGAGTATAGAGTATAGGTAAAAAGTATAAACTAGAATAACGCATTTAAAAAAAATGGAATGGGGAAAAGGAACAAGAAATGGAAATAAGAAAAATCAGAAGAAATTAGTCCCAGCTCCTAAATTTAATTAACCCAGTGTTTGCATCTGGCAAACTGAGAATCCTAACTAGGGCTGCAACTAATGTTAATGAAAAACATTATATTATATTATATTATATTATATTATATTATATTTATTGTTCAGCTGGTTGAAATTTAATATCTGTTTATTTTGGACGTTGTTAACATGAAAGATCAACCCATAATATAATATTTATCTTTTATGTATTATGTTTCTTTATACATTTATTTAAATAAATTATGTAAATAAATATCAATTAAATTATACATTCATATTTGTGTAAAGCCTACACATTTACAGATTATTGCAGGGTATAATGTGTTTGGAGACACTGACGGTGGTTTAATGTGTGTGTTTGTTATATTACTATTTCTAAGGCTAAGGATACAACAGGAACACAGTGAACTATGATAATACTGTACATTAGACACTTTAGTACAAAGTAATATTCAGTACAAATGAATAAACAGCAGATTTGAAATCATCTGACATTGTTTGCTCATTCAGCAGTTAAACTGTGTAACTCTTCAACTGTTAAAGTTTCTTTCACAACAGCACAATCACTAAATGTAACAATACTGACCTCACAAAGAAGGTCTGAAAGGTTTTGTGGCGACTCTGTTCTCTGACTTGTTAAACCCTCATTAAACCCACTTGTTACAAAACATTTACAGCACTAATCCCATTCCAGACCTCATGAAATTCCAGCATTACAATCCAACAATAAACTCACAATTTCATTATATAAACTCAGAATTAGTACTTTTATTCTTGCAAATTCTGTGTTTATATTTCACAATCCTGTTCTTGTTGCATGTGTCAGTGTTGTGAAAACAAATCATTGTACAAGAGTTTATGGAGAAAATGACAGAACAATATGTCAGTGTATCTCTCAGTCTTTATGTATGGTCAGTTTCATTCACTGACACGGTCACCCTGAAAAAAGAAAGAGTTAAGAAAGGAATGAAGGAAGGACAGAAAGAGAGTGAGAATATGAATCTGCAGCTGCAGGAAGGGGACGTACAGATAAGAAGCTTCAATGATCCTGACCTTGAGACAATATCACACTGATATGTAATGATGACACACACTCAGACCTTGTTATTAGACTCACATTCATGTGAACTGTTGCTCTGTTACAGGACATGGCCTGCGTTACGAGGTTGTGACCAGCAGGTGTCAGTCTGTCCTTCACGGCCGTCCTCTCTGCTGCTGTGCCCAATAAACACCCTGATTCACCACACAATCACTGCTGTCAGTAGGTACTGATATATAGAGCTAAGGTGCCTGAGGCCTTTTTCTGAAATATAATTACACTGAAAGAGCGCTTGGACAAAATTATTACTGCATGACAGCTGATATGCACAGACTCTGCTGTGGCTGAATTATTTTAGATGACACTGTGTATGTTAATGGCATATGGGTGCTCTGCTGTGTAATATGGATTTGACTTGATTCTCTTGCTTATGACAGAGTAAACACTGCTCTGTGTGTGTGTGTGTGTGTGTCTGTGTGTGCAGGGCAGTGTTGTCTGTATCTGATCATTTGCTGGCCAGGATATTAAATGACACTTTCATATAACAGTGTGTTTTTATTCTCTTCTGCCTTTGGTAGAAGTCTGGCTTCATTCTCAGGTGGAAGGAACTCGAGGTGATGTCGACCCCAGATAGGTGTAGTCAGATGCTGCCAGCGCTGAACAGAGAGAAATGCAGAGTCACACACATTGAACAGACCACAGATTCATACAACTACTGGTGAGTAACCAGAAGTCACATGGCATCAAATGAGTTATTATCAGTACATAAATCAAAACCACAAAAACTACTTAAAATCATGAGTGGCTTTTAGCTGGATATACTACAGAGTAGTTTTTTGCATAATTAAGCAAAGTAGCAACACACGTGAAAGTCGTACCTCCATGAGAGAGCCTTTGCAGTGCAGCAGTTTGTAGAGGACGGTGAGAGGAATGCAAAGCATGGATGAGAGAGCAAGAAACCAGCCCAGCACCTCACCCCACCACGGGTACACATATACCGCATTATACACTAATCGCTTGTAGTTGACCACATGAAAGAAGAAAACACCCTGCCAAACACACAAACACCCTTTTAATAGCCTATCAGGAATCTGAAACCCCATGCTGATTCATTATTGTGTGAAAAACCCACCAAACACACTACCGGAGTGACATAAGACCAGCACCACTTCATATATGGCAGAGGACGATAGCCGATCATACAGGCCACGTTGTCCATGAAGCGATCAGCACCTTCAGAGAGAATCAGAGAATGAGAGTGAGGTGTTTCTGGGTTAACACACAGAATCTATATGTGTATCTGTATGATCATTTTCAGGATTTGAGCATGATTTTTCCAGGCGTGACATGTTCCTGAACCAATATTCTTGTTGGCATGGGAAACCACTCATATAAACCAGGGGTTCCTAAATCCTTTTGGTAGCTGATCCCTTTACATGTAAACTTTTACTTCAAGTACCCCTGAGATTTTAATTTAGTATTTCAATAATTTAACATATATAAGTTCACAGCAAGGTTATCAACTTACTTGAAACAAATCTGACTTGAAATAAAATAAATGTTAATGGAAAAATACAAGTTTTGGTGTGCTAAAATATCTAAAACAAATAAAATTAATAAAAATTCCAAAAATTAAACTAAAAAAACTATAATAGTCAGCCACCTTGTCTATAGCTCTGTATCATGCTTGAAAAACTTGGTCTCTATTTGCACTTTGAATATTGAGAGAGTAGCCTAGCCTACTTTGATTATAGTTGCACTTATTGTTTGCACTTAATACGACTATTTTTTGTTGTCTTCATTTATATTTGTAAAAAGATCTTCAGTTAGGAGGTCTATAATTTATGTACAGTTCTAAGGTCTGAAGAGACTCATAAAATCATACAGGAGAAAAGCCAGTCAAGTTGAGTTTGTAATGTATGTAAATGCAGGAAACAGGATTTAAATCAAAAATATTTTCCCCCATTTTGTCTCAAAACAAAGTTACACCCTTGATAATAGTGTATCAGTATTAAAATATATAACATGTAAATAAATAACATGGTTCTTTGATGTCACGTGAAATGCAAATTTTTTAGTTTTTTAGTAATTGTTTTATTTTGGTTGAGTGTTTTTTGTTTTAAATTTATACATATAGAGATAGAGAGAGAGCTGCACGACTTGGCCAAAAAATATACACTACCGTTCAAAAGTTTGGGGTCAGTAAGACTTGTAATAGTCTTTAAAGAAGTCTCTTATGCTCATCAAGGCTGCATTTATTTGATTAAAAATATAGAAAAAAAACAGTAATATTGCAAAATGTTTTTACAATATAAAATAATGTTTTTTATTTTAGCATACTTTAAAATAGAATTTATTCCTGTGATGAAAAGCTGAATTTTTATCAGCTGTTACTCCAGTCTTAAGTGTCACATGATCCTTCAGAAATCATTCTAATATGCGGATTTATTATTAGAATGATCAGTGTTGGATAATATCAACAGTTGTGCTGCCAAATATTTTTTGGAACCTGTGATTTTTTTTTTTTTCAGGATTCTTTCATGAATAACAAGTTTAAAAAGTACAGTGTTTATTCAAAATATAAATATTTTATAACAATGTAAATTATTTACTATTAACTTTTAATAAACTTTTAATTATTAACTTAATACATCCTTGGTGAATAAAAGTATTAATTTCTTAAAAAAAAAAGAAAAGAAAAGAAACAATAAAAATGTACTGACCCCAAACTTTTGAACGGTAGTGTATATATATTGTGATTATTTTGTCATATATTGTAATTGCAATTTATGGAGCCCCATTCCCTGATTTTAAGAAAATAAAAATTAGTTAACCAATGTAGATGCCTCTAACTGTATAACTCATTCCCAACCAAAATAAAACCCAGTGTCTGTCCATAAGATCATATAACAGCAGCAACAGGTTTATGAGAATATGGACAGGAAGTAGAACAAATTATTATTTTGTGCAAACAATTTACTTAAATCAAGGGAAGAAATTCGTAAACTGTGTGCAAAATTGACTTAAAACGAGGTCAAGAATTAGTATATTGTGTGCACAATTTAGTTAACCGAAGGAATGAATTAGTAAACTGAGCACACGACTGACTGAAAACGAGGTCCCAAATTAGTAAATTGTGCATATAATTTAGTAAACTCAGAAGGCGAATTAGTGAATTGTGTGCACAATTTACTTACAATGAGGGAAAGAATTAGTACACTGTGTCCATGATTTACTTAAAATGAGTTAAAGAATTAGTAAATTGTGCGCACGATTTAGTAAACCGAGAGAACGAATTAGTAAATCGAGTGCACAATTTACTTAAAACCAGTTAATGAATTAGTAAATTGTGTGCACAATTTTGTAAACCAAGGGAACAAAGTAGTAAATCGAGCACACAATTTACTTAAAACAAGGAATTTAATTATATCTAGCGCACAATTTACTTAAATTAATCTTTGCGATCGCCTTTCCTAATAATGTGCAAAAGATAGAAATAACTTTAAACCATTTTTTAGCTGGTGAAAATACTAGTGGCCTAAAATTTTGCACAGTACTGTATATTATAAACTTTTCATTAAGACCCTAAAGAATCATATCAACTGGAAAATGGCCATCCGATGACCCCTTTAAAAATGAGGTCATGAATGAGTAAATTGTGTGTGCAGTTTAGTAAACCGAGGGAATGAATTAGTAAACTGAGTGCACAATTGACTTAAAACAAGGTCACAAATTAGTGAATCATCCACACTATTTACTTAAAATGAGTTAACAAATTAGTAAATTGTGCGCACGTTTTAGTGAACCGAGGGAATGAATTAGTAAATCGAGTGCACAATTTACTTAAAATGAGGGACAGAATTATATCGAACATACAATTTACTTAAAATGAGGGAACAAATTAGTAAATTGTGCACACAATTAAAACGAGTTAACGAATTAGTAAATTGTGCGTACAATTTAGTAACCTGAGGAAACAAACTAGTAAACTGAGCACACAATTGATTTAAAACAAGGGAACGAATTAGCAAATTAAGCACATGATTTAGTAAACTGAGGGAATGAGTTAATAAATTGTGCGCACAGTTTACTTTTTCCCCTGCATGTCAGGCATGTCAGTAGCAATTTAAACTGTGATATGACAATGATTTTCATATGAAAATGTTTCATTGGTAAAGTCACAGATGTTCTGAAAATACTGTGTTGTAAACGAGAAGTGTATATGAACATAGTGCCCTGCTTCACTCTGAAACACTGAGCACAACTGACTATATTCTTCTTTAATGAAATCACAGCATGAGCAATTTGGTATGATATAATGCTATTTCAGTTCTATTTCAATTGATTGTGCAGCCCCATTGGTTTCAATCAAATGATACATTTGATTTAATTAATTATAAGCTTTTCAACAACTCATAACCCTCCAGCTGCTCTTTAATAAACTCCTGTTTTGGAACCCCTGAAAAATTTCAAGATCAGGTTTGGGGTTTCCTGGTCAGTTTAACCACTAGCCAGGAAACTTCTTCTGTCAAGTCAGCTTCACTGTTCCAAAAGCTAAACCATCATAAACCAGTCTGGACCATAAAATTCCAAGTGGTATTTTAAGCAGGGCAGAATTTTTGTGAGGATTATGTTTGTTAGGAATGTTGCTGTAGGACCAACAAAATATGTTGATCCAGAAACACGTCCTACTTGGCAAAATCACAGTCTGTGTTTGCATGGCTACAGATATTTACCATACACCCAGGCCACCACCACACACTCCCAGAAGGCTTGCCAAAGCAGAGTAATCCCACTGGCAGAGTAATAATCAAACAGCTGAAACACATACATCCCTCCCTGTACAAAGATAGAATATTACCAACCAAAAACACAATCAGGAAACGCAATGTGCTGATATGAACTCTACTGTATTATATACTTAAAATCCAGCCTCAGACGTACCTCAGTTACCATGGAAAGATCAATAGTAAAACAGGTAAAGCAGCATATTGCGACAACAACTTCACGACGCTGAGAGCCCAGGAGTGACTTTGGGGGCAGCATGTCCATTATTCCAGTAATAAAGCCTTCAACACCAACAAACTGAGAGAGAAAGAGAGAAAACAGAAGAAACTAGCTTAAAAGGAAGCTGTTGATCTAACCGAGAAATATGTGGGCAACAAGGACATCTGAATGTGCCTGACCTTGTCAAACACTGTTGCTAATCTAAGAGCGCTACGTCTAATCCAAGGCATTGTGTGAACATTAAGGCGCCGTTCACACAGGATGTGTTCTTGCATTCCTGTGCTATTTTTTAATGGATGCTTTACATCCACATGCGTCATACTAACAGAGATTACATGGCTGGAGGCTGGTAAGCTGCTGTACTGCTGCTGGCTAATATATGTTCCTACTTGCAGATAATACAATTTTAATGAAATAAAAGGTCACTTAAGTATACTTAAAGAGAGACATTTTCATGATTATGTTTCTTAACTCACTTAAAGGGATAGTTCACCCAGAATTGACAATTACCCCATGATTTACTTACCCTCAAGCCATCCCAGGTGTATATGACTTTCTCCTTTCAGACAAATACAATAGGAGTTATATTAAAAAATGTCATGGCTCTTCCAAGCTTTATAATGGCAGTGAATGGGTAAGATTTTGAAGCCTAATAAAGTGCATCCATCCATCCTAAAAAGTGCTCCACACGGTTCTGGGTCAATAATAAAGGCCTTCTGAAGTGAATTAATGTGTTTGTATAAAAAAATATCCATATTTAAAACTTGTGAACACGCATACGACAGTTAGTGCTGTGTGGAGTACTTTTTATGATGGAGGGATGCACTTTTTTGGACTTCAAAATCTCAACACCCATTCACTGCCATTATAAAGCTTGGAAGAGCCAGGACATTTTTTAATATAACTCACTGTATTCGTCTGAAAGAAGAAAGTCATATACACCTACGATGGCTTGAGGGTGAGTAAACCATGGGGTAATTTCATTTTTGGGTGAACTATCACTCCAAGTTTCTGTCATAAATAAGTATCTGTGTCATAAATGAGTGGGTGGAGCCTCACCTGACTGTCCAATCCCAACACCAGAAGCATGAGAAAGAACAGCACTGCCCACAGCGGCGCTAAAGGCATGAGCGAAACTGCTTTTGGATAAGCAATAAATGCTAAACCAGGACCTGAGCGAAAACAAGATGTCACTATTATAGTACCATGTTCAAAAAATCTATTGTAGTATGGTACATTTGTTGATGCAATCAAGGAGAATTAAGGAACGGAGAATGTGATGAGAACGGAAGCATATCTCACCACTTTCTGCCACGTTACTGATGTCAACGCCTTGTTCGGCCGCCATGAATCCCAAAACTGAGAAAACCACAAATCCTGCAAAGAAGCTTGTGCCGCTGTTTATGAGAGCCAGGATGAATGCGTCCCTACAGTGGGAGAAAGAGAGAAATTATCGTGGGATTAGCATGTAGGAGAACATGCAGCGCACAGGGTTAAACTGAGTGGATGTTGAACTCTTGCAACCTCTGATCTCTGATCTGATCACATGCATGCAAACATACACGCACTACAGTCCCACAGGGATGCTGCGGGATTATGAAGCCATACAGAAAAAAACACTGAAAAAACATTTTGGCAGGGTGGCCTTTGTTTTATTACAATGTTTATTTACAGACAAAGGAACATAAACTGTCCTCTATAAAACACAATTCTACGTATACAGTGAGGTCCAAAAGTCTAAAACCTTCATTTACAGTGAAAAACCCTCATTTATAGTAAAAATTACTATATTATATGCTACTCCATTATATTATTTAGTGTGTGTGTGTGTGTATACAGTTGAGGTCAAAAGTTTGCATCCTCCATTCAGAATCTGCGAAATGTTAATTATTTTATCAAAATAAGAGGGATCATATAAAACGTATGTTATTGTTTATTTAGTACTGATTTGAAAAAGGTATTTTACATAAAATACATTTACATGTAGTCCATAAGAGAAAATAATAGTTGATTTTATAAAAATGACCCCTTTCAAAAGTTTACATACACTTGATTCTTAATATTCTTGTTACCTGAATGATCCACAGCTGATTTTTTTTGTTTAGTTATAGTTGTTCATGAGTGCCTTGTTTGTCCTGAACAGTTAAACTGCTGCTGTTCTTCAGAAAAATCCTTCAGGTCCCACAAATTCTTTCTGTATGATTTTGAGATCCATCTTTTCACACTGAGGACAACTGAGGGACTCATATGCAACTATTACAGAAGATTCAAACACTCACTGATGCTTCAGAAGGAAACACAATGCATTAAGAGCCAGGGGCTGAAAACTTTTGAACAGAATGGAGATGTGAAAATAAGAACATTTTTGTTATTTTGCCTAAATATATATATATTTTTTTCATTTAGTACTGCCCTTCAGAGGCTACAGAAGATACTTACATGTTTCCCAGAAGACAAAATAAGTTAAATTTACCCTCATCTTCAAATTTAAAAAGTTTTCACCCCTGGCACTTAATGCTAGGGCTGGGAATCGATTCCAAAAAGAATCGATTCCTCAGTTCCGAGGCGTTGGGAATCAAGAGTCGATTCCAAAGGTTGGAATCGATTCCATCAAGGGGAATCGACTCCCCATTCAGAGCCATTTTCAGTTAAAAAAAAAAGCGTATATATGGGCGCCTCTCAAACAAACGGCTGCATCATACAAAGGCTGCAAATCTCGGCTGCTATGTCATCAAACGTCGCTGAACGTCAATTCACGAAAATAAACTGAATGAAGCAGTCCATTAAGCACTTGTTAATTTGCCTCTTGCTCGCTAATAGTGATTAGAAGTTTGATTCGTTTCCACGAAAAGGTTCTTTCGGATAGACTGTTTTAAAGAACCAGTTCAAAAATGATTCAGAGGTTATTTTAAGATGTAACTGGCTTATATTGTCCACATGAGCGCTGCACAACATTATTAATCATGACGTGATTGAGGTTCTTGGTCCTATTTTTAAGCTTTCTATCAGCCTGTGAAAATTCTGTAAGAAAGCGCTGAGAGCACAGATAAGTGGCCGAGAGCACGCCTGACTGACAGATAAACCACAAGCTCTTATATCAGTGTCATCAGTGGTCTGGTTATTTTGTTTCAGTGTACAGTTTGTTAATTTTGTGCAACGCATACGGTTGAAGTAAACATCGATTCCAGAACCAAGAATCAGAATCGGACTCGATTCCAAAATTTTCGGAAACGAACAGCCCTAACTTAATGCATTGTGTTTCCTTCAGGAGCATCAGTGAGTGTTTGAACCTTCTGTAACAGTTGCATATGAGTCCCTCAATTGTCCTCAGTGTGAAAAGATTGATCTCAAAATCATACAGTCATTGTTGGAAAGGGTTCAAATACACAAAAATGCTGGAAAACCAAAGAATTTGTGGGACCTGAAGGTTTTTTCTGAAGAACAGCAGCAGTTTAACTGTTCAGGACAAACAAGAGACTCATCAACAACTATCACTAAAAACAAAAACACAGCTGTGGATCATTCAAGTAACAACACAGTACTAAGAATCAAGGGGATGTAAACTTGTGAAAGGGGTAAGTTTTATAAATTCAGCTATTATTTTCTGTTGTGGACTACATGTAAACATCTTTAATGTGAAATATCTTATTCAGGTCAGTACTAAAACAATATCATGCATTTTGTGTGATCCCTCTTATTTTGGTAAAATAATTAACATTTTGCAGATTCTGAAAGGGGGATGTAAACTTTTTACCAACTATATATATATATATACACACACAATTATCTGTGTGTGTGTAATATTTTTGCTCACTGGTAACAGTTGTTGTTGAATCGGTTGTAGCTCCCAAGAGCTGTCAGGGCCCCCAGACCGATAGCATAAGAAAAGAAGATCTGTGTGGCAGCATCAATCCATACCTGCCATCATAATCGCATAATCAACAAGAATTACATAAACATGTAACCCGGCTCTAGTTTTTGCTTTATACATGCAGTACATGAATAAATCTTTGCTTTCTGTTGGATCTTAATGCTGAAAAAAATCTAAAAACACCTAGATTTATATTGCCTAATTCTTTTTCAACATAGCAACTGTTTGTTTACTCTTGAAGGCACTTGCATATTTTACTTGACTGGCCAGAAATGTAATTTTTAGCTTGAGATAAACTGCAGCCTTGCTCTCACCTGTGCCTCTGAGAGTTTGCTCCAGTCTGGTTTCAGGTAGTAAATAATGCCATTAAGAGCTCCTGGCAGTGAGACGCCATGAACAAACAAGACCACCAGGACCAGATATGGGAACACAGCTGTGAAATATACAACCTGCACACACATATAGACACATTACTGTACCTCTCATATTTTCCACCTAAATGTATAACCACTGTACTTTCTGAAATGAGTAATAATGTGTGCGACATTACAGATTTATGTTTATTATCACGGTTTGAAATCTTTTCAAGCACTATGACTAAACCCAGCACACACATATATCCGCTGGGAGAGCTAATAATGAGCTTACGTGGCCAGTGCTCTGGCCTTTGATCTATTTTCTCATGTTCCCAACAAACATTCATAATGGTTGGGCTGGTGTGCACAGTAAGTGTATGTAAGGGATAATGTAGAGCCAGCCATCATTATCGCAAAATAAAGCCTAGCAGGGTGAACAGGACCCTGACATGAAGCGGATAATGAGCATCTGACTGTACATTATCCCACTTATTACACGGCTACTTATCAAATAAATATATGAAATTTTGATTTGAGTACTTGTAGATTAGCTTAAAAGTTTCAATAAGAACAACCCATTACAGAGTTATAACACCTATTACAACGTACAAAAAAAATCAACGCTGCAACAATATTCAAACAGTAATTTGTATATTATTGAATGATCAGGGGTGTTTCCTCCAAGAAGGCAAGGGAGGCAATGTCTCCTCAAATATTAGATGAGAAAAAAATTTATGGTACAAAAATAAAACACCAATATTACAAAATATGACATTGGAAGGTATAAATCACTTGTTTTGCTAAAGTAAAACTGTCCAGCAGTAACAGCAGCAGGTAAAATTACAGCAGGAGTTGGCGTCTCTCTCGCCTCCCCTGAGTCCATTGAGTTTTAACAGACCCTGTAAAGCACGCGGTGAGTTTAGTGAAGGGTAATTGAGAATAAATGGGGAAAAGTCACATGAGAGGAGGCAATGCCTCTAACGCAATATGATTGGATATGACTGGTTATGACTAGCTGTGATTGGTTCATGCAATAAATCCCGCCTCTTGTGTTCATGCTTGTTTGCTTTGCAAATCAGGCTTAATGAACAATATAATGGCGTTAATAGGAAGACTAATTTAAAAAAGTAAGTAAACAACTCACACACTTAGATATAACCACTTTGTTACGTCAAAACATGATCTGTGGGAGTTTTTAATGAGTAATCAGCTTGGTGAAATTTAAAGTGAATCTTTGTGACAAGTATTTACCAAGCTTTAATGACTGATGATACGAAAAATTAAAAAATAATTAAAAGTTAACTATTAAAAAGAATAGCTAAACATCACAAGTAAAATAAATTGTTTAAATTGTTACTGCCTTGAGTTATTATTTTGGAATGAATGTAAAATGCTTAAAAACACTAACTTGATGAGGTTCATACTTGGTTGAGATCTTCTAGCCACCATCTTTCACAAATATATATTTGTACCTTTCCAGCGGACTTAACACCCTTCCAGATGCAGAAGTAGACGATGACCCATGTAGCAAGCAGACACAAGACCATATAACCATTGATGCCACCCACTTCATCCAAACCGCCAGACAGACGCAGGACCTTATGCCTGATCAAGTAAGAAACATTCTGTCAATCTAAAGTTAACACTTTAACTTGACATTTTAAGCAAAAAGGTTTGAGCAACCATGCTATATCACAAATGTAATCACAGCTAAAGAACACTGACAATGTAGTAAGACGGTTAATGCATACATACAATTGAAGTGAAAAGTTTACACACACCTTGCAGAATCTGCAAAATGTTAATTAGTTTACCGAAATGAGAGGGATCATACAAAATGCATGCTATTTTTTATTTAGTACTGACTTGAATAGGATATTACACATAAAATATGTTTACATATGGTCCACAAGAGAAAATAATCATTGAATTTATAAAAATTACCCAGTTCAAAAGTTTACATACACTTGATTCTTAATACTGTGTTGTTACATGAATGATACACAGCTGTGTTATTTTTTGTTTGTTTGTTTAGTGATGTTTGTTGTGTTTAGAATCAAGCGTTTGTAAACTTTTGAACAGGGTCATTTTTATAAATTCAACTATTGTTTTTTCTTGTGGACTATATGTAAACATCTTTAATGTGAAATATCTCATTCAGGTCAGTACTAAATTAAAAATAACATGCATTTTGTATGATGCCTCTTATTTTGGTAAACTAATTAACATTTTGCAGATGTATGTAAACTTTTGACTTCAACTGTGGATAATACATACAAATGGTTAATACACGAACAGTTGGCGGTAGCCATTGACTTCTATAGTATTTTTTATAGCTACCATTAACTGTCTGGTTCTTCAAAATATCTTCTTTTGTATTCAACAGGAGAAAGGAACTCACAGGTGAGTAAATTACAGAATTTCATTTTTCAGCTCATTTGATGCCACAACATTTTAACAAACATTTCATCAAAGTAAGTAAAAATCTGTGCCTTGGCCTAATCAGATTGGAAAATATTTTAAAGACACTTACTCCCAGAATTCCATAACAGATGATCGCAAACCCGTGGGCTCCACACAGCTGGTGGTGCTGTTAAAGGAGGAAACGTTGTTGGGAGAGGAAGGGGACAATGACTGATTGAAACACACACGGCTGAAGTTAGTCGTACAGTTGACTGTGTTCCACTCATGTCCACACGTGGCCCACGGCAGAGGGGAAGTGAAGGAGTGAGCCAGAAAATACAGGCCCCACACCAGAACCATAATGTAGTAGGTGTTGCAGAAGAACACGATCACCATTGATGCCAATCCAAGCCCTGGAAAAAAGAAACACACTGCCCTTCTTCAGCCTGCTGCATGTCTCATGCTGGACAATATTAAAAGCCAGACAGATCGATATTCTGTTTTGCCATTAAAAATGAAAGATAATTGCTTGCAGGACAATGTATGGATCTGTTTAAGTAGAGGCTGGCAAGGGTTGGGATGTAAGATACAAATATGTTGCGTTGTTAATAATACTCCACCTTTAAAAAGAGGTGCGATGTTCCATGTGGCAACCCCACCCTGTTTCATGAACTGACCCAGTGCGATCTCCAGGAAGAATACTGGAACACCTCCAACAAATACCATCAGGACATAGGGGATCAGAAAAACACCTGCAACAATGGAAATGACATGACTTTAAAATGTTTATTACAAAAATAGTATTTTTAAAGGGACAGTTCACCCAAAAATGAAAATGCTGTCATTAATTACTCACCCTCATGACGATCCAAACCTGATGTTCATTTGTCTTCGGAGCACATATTTTTGATGAAATCCGAGAGCTTTCTGACCCTGCATAGACAGCAACGCAACTGACACGTTCAAGGCCCAGAAAGATAGAAAGGACATCGATAAAATAGTCCATGTGACATCAGTGGTTCAACCGTAATGTTATGAAGCCACAAGAATACAAGAAGGAGAAGAAATTGTTGAATAAAGTTGTTATTTTTGTGTTCTTTGCCCGCAAAAAGTATTCTCATAGCTTCATAACATTACGGTTGAACCACTGATGTCACATGGACTATTTTAATGATGTCCTTACTACCTTGAACATGTCAGTTGCGTTGCTGTCAATGCAAGGTCAGAAAGCTCTTGGATTTTTTTCAAAATTATCTTCATTTGTGTTCTGAAGATGAACAAAGGTCTTACAGGTTTGGAACAACATGAACATAGGCAAAATCACAAGAGCCTCTGTTCATTTTAACCAGTAAGAAATGGATTGCAGCTTGTATGACTTTATTCTTGTTTTCATAGTTCATTTGAGGCAGTTTTTGGCATTATTTTAATAGCAAATGTCACCAAGAGTGCATTGTTGTAATACTAGAGGGTGCCAGCACGATATATCCCTCAGATATTACAAGTGCGCCCTCATACTTTGTCCTGTGTATACGAGAATACGTGCTCACTGTAAACAGGTATTTATTAAATCATTTTATTTAGTGAAGCGCAACCCTCATAGAAAGAATGTGTGTTGCTTACTAAATAATGTATTTGCAGTCTGTGCATTTCAATTCACAAGATAAATTTTGTGTAGTGAATTTATCAAACGCACCATCCAACAGAGTATAGCTACTCTAGAAAAAACCTAAGACCCAGTAAAATTAATTACTGATTAATGAGAATTAAATATTTGAAAATATAAAATTTGTTGCGTATGTGTATGATAACTCATCCCAGTTATTATTTAGTGGTGGAAACAGCGGTTGGGGGTTGAGCACCCACCGGCAGAAACATAAATCGGCGCCCGTGAACATGAGTAATTAATGACAGAATTTAAATTTTTGGGTGAACTTTCTCTTTAACTGTGAACTGAATGAAATAAAGACGCTTAAAGGAGTAGTTCACTTCCAGAACAAAAATGTACAGATAATGGACCCCATTGTAATCCAAGATGTTCATGTCTTTCTTTCTGCAGTCATAAAGAAATTGTTTTTTGAAGAAAACAATTTAGGAATTTTCTCCACATAGTGGACTTCTATGGTGCCCCTGAGTTTGAACTTTCAAAATAAAATTCTAAAAAAATTTACAATTTATATACTTTTTAACCTCAATCGCTCATCTTGTCTTGGTCTGCGTATACTCAGTTTTTCCGGTTTAGGTTAGGGTATGTCGAAAAACTTCCATCTTATTTTCTCCTCCAACTTCAAAATCGTCCTATATCGCTGTTTAAGCTTTTTTTGTAAAGGGTGTTTGATCTTCTTTGATGTTCACTTTGTAAACACTTGGTGAAGTGGTTCACTTTGTAAACACTTCAACATACCCTAACTGTCTTAAACCGAAAACAACATGCAGACCTAGACAAGATGAGCGTTTTAGGTTCAATAGTACATAAATCGTAAATGTTTTTTAGAACATAACCGATCCTTTCGGTAGATAATACCGTTCTTCCTCGGCTGGGATCGTTTAGAGCCATTTGAAGCTGCATTTTGAGCTGAAGTTCAAACTCTTGGGCACCATAGAAGTCCACTATATCTGAGAAATCCTAAATTTTTGTTCTGAAAGACAGAACAACTACGAGTACATTATCTGTACATTTTAAATGCATGTTAACTTGCTTTAAATGCATGTTAATTGCAATTAAGTGTAAATGTATTATATATTATATTCTTATATCCAAGTGTACTTTGTGAATGTAAGTGAGAGAGCAAGATAGATTAGGTCTCCCTCACAAATCACGTTGTTTACAAATAGACATTTAGTATCAGCTCTTTAGACACAACTAACTGTTCTTGAGATGGCGTCTGATGACACTGACGCTGACTTATTGACACGCTTCAGCTGGCAGTGAAGGGGAAACAAAAAGAGCTTATAACTCTAAGCGACATACATCACCACCTACATGCGTCAGAGGAGCTGCGCAGATGGTTAATGTTACGAGAGAAGGAGAGGAGAACAAAGAACAGAGTCACTTCTTCACCCTTTGATAAACTCCGGTCATGAACAGCAGACAACCATTGTCCTTCTACTTTCTTCCTGTCTGTCGGGCCCACGTTTATTTTTCTTAGCGCTTTGACCTTCTAACTTATCTCTGCCGGCAGATACTTTGTTACATTTTGGCTGTTTTAGTTTATTACTGTTAAAAGAACAGTTCAGAAAAAATGGAAATGCTAAAAATGTACTCACTCTCAGACCATCAAAAATGTAGATGAATTTGTTTGTTTATCAGAACAGATTTGTATAAATGTAGCATTACATCACTTACTCACCAATGGATTTTTGGGAATGGGTGCCGTCAGAGTGAGAGTCCAAACAGCTGATAAAAACATCACAATAATCCACAAGTAATCCACACAACTCCAGTCCATCAAATAAAGGAACACTCCACTTTTTTTGAAAATAGGCTCATTGTTCAACTCCCCTAGAGTTAAAAAGTTGAGTTTTACAGTTTTCGAATCCATTCAGTCGATCTCGGGGTCTGGCGGTAGCACTTTTAGCATAGTTTAGCATAGATCATTGAATCTGATTAGACCGATAGCATCCCGCTCAAAAATGACCATATATAATGACGATATTTTTCCTATTTAACATTTGACTCTTCTGTAGTTACATTGTGTACTAAGACTGATGGAGAATGAAAAGTTGCGATTTTCTAGGCTGATATAGCTAGGAACTATATTCTCATATACTCTCATCTATACTCTCCCCATGGGTGCAGCAGGCGCAATGATATTACGCAGCGCCTGAAAGTGACCGGAACTAAGTTTGCGTAGATGCAGAGTTGCAGCCGGCAGAGTTGACGCTGCATAACATCATTGTGCCTCCTGCACCAATGGTACGGCAGCAAAGTTCCTTGATTATTACACCGAAATGAGAGTATAGTTCCGAGCCATATCAACCCAGAAAATCGCAACTTTTCATTTTTCGTCCGTCTTTGTACACAATGTAACTACAGAAGTGTCAAGTTTTAAATAGGAAGAATAGCTAAACTCTTTGGTCATTTTTGAGCGAGATGCTAATAGTCTAATCGGATTCAATGATCTATGCTAAGTTCTGCTAAAAGTGCTACCGCCAGACCCCGAGATCGGCTGAATGGATTCGAAAACAGTAAAACTCGACAGTTTAACTGTAGGGGAGTTGACAAATGAGCCTATTTTCAAAAAAGAGTCGGTGTTCCTTTAATGCCTTGTGAAGTGAAACACTTGTTTGTATGAAACAAATATGCAGCTTTTCACTTCACAAGATGTTAACTGATGGACTGGAGTGGTGTGCATTACTTCTGGATTATTGTGATGTTTATATCAGCTGTTTGGACTCTCATTCTGACGGCACCCATTCACTGCAGAGGATCCATTGGTGAGCAAGTGACATAATGCTACATTTATACAAATCTGTTCCCATGAAGAAACAAATTCGTCCACATCCTGTGGGACATCTAGACCCCACTCTATATATCTGTTCAGTTACATATGACATTTCTGTGTATGTATCTCACCTCCTCCATTCTTATAACAGAGGTAAGGAAATCTCCAGACGTTTCCAAGGCCAACAGCAAATCCAACACAGGACATGATAAAGTCCATCTGTCTGCTCCACGTTTGGCGTTCAGAATGCCCCAGTTCTATGGCGGGGTCGCCTGCATCCATAAGACCTGTGCAAACACTGGGCTCAGCAACCTCTGTATTGGACCCATCAGTTTCTGACACCAAAGGACGGGCGACTTCGGCTTCCTCCTGAGATTCATCCTCACACGTGCCGCCATCATCTGAAAGAGAGACAAACACAACTTTGTGAGAGCTTGACACTTCTTTTGCTTTAATTACAGCAGAAGTTTGTAGTGAAGTGTAAAAACCTGATATCACATGCATATGTGACCTTGGACCACAAAACCAGACTTAAGTAACATGGGTATATTTGTAGCAAAAGCCAAAAATACATTGTATCGGTTGAAATTATCAAATTTTAAGGACATTTAGTAAAGATCATGTTCCGGTGAAGATATTTTGTAAATTTCCCAGCATAAATATACCAAATTTGGACAACTCAATATTTTGCTTTTTTTGCACTCTCAGATTCCAGATTTTTAAATAGTTGTATCTCGGCCAAACATTGCACTATCCTAACAAATCATACATCAGCGGAAAGCTTATTTATTTATTGTTCAGATTATGTATAAATCTCAATTTAAAAAAAAAGTGACCCTTATGACTGGTTTTGTGGTCCAGGTTCACATATTTTGATTTAAATAATTCTCATTATATAGAATTATACAGAACTGGTCCAAAGAGTTGTAAAAAAATGTTTTTTTGAAAAAAGGTCTTTTTGTCCTCTCCCCAAATTTGTCACTACCAAAACACAGTAATATATAATTTAATATGAAAGGTTATATTGACCTATTAAGATTTTGCTTACATCTACATTATAAATATAGATTTTTTTTATTATTATTAAAAAGTTAGAGGTAAATCAATAAAAATTACAATTTAAACAATATTTCAAGTGTGATATGTTAGATTTGTTGTATTCTGAATCCAATTTTTCTTAGTAAAATGCAAAAAGTTGATCATACTGATTTCAAAGTTAAGGATTTATTAGTTTGAATATACATTGAACCAAAAACTATTATAACATCTTAGCTGATAATTCAGTATACTTTATTTTTGACGACAAATCCCATGTTTCGGTAGAGACAGTAATGTTTTGGTAGCAACCACATCACATTACAAAATTCACATAGTAAAACACTAAAAAAAATTTCCCAAATATGAGGATTATGTATTCTCTTTTGTCACTACAATGATGACATATTCCAGTCGTGACTGTTTCAGTAGTGACAATTATATGGGATAACGTCACTGCCGAAACTCCATCAAATCTTTCAGTAGCATCAGTATCTGTAGTAACAATTTTAGATACTTTTGACGCCAGCTCAAAGATGCTACTCAGCAGTAGTTATCTAGCAGAGTTCTGAACAGTGGTACACATAAAAACTAAACCCAAAAAAGTATGCTTAATTGTTGAAAAAAGGTGATCGGTAGTGAAGTTACACACAGAGTTTTCAGACTTTTGAACACATTTAGCTCAAAATGATAGGGCATATCTACTCACCATGTAGCTATGAGAGAGAGTGGCACATAACCCTAAACCTAATCCCAATTGAAAGTACCCAATAAATGATGATTATATATATATTAAGCTTACTAATATTTTAAATGTTATTGTGGGTTTTTCCAATAGATAATAGATCTTAGTAAACATCTAAGATTTGAATACTTATGTTTGGACCAGTTCAGCAGAACATATATACAGTATATACACACACATATGAATATATATATGAGTTCAAAAGCATGATGCCTTGATTGACTGTTTTGTTCCTATGACATCATTGTCAGTTTTATGTATGTCAGTGATGCAGTTGAATCCAGATTGGAGCGGATTGAAGGACTGTGTGTGTGTGTGTGTGTGTGTGAGAGTGAGAGCGTGTGTAAGGAAGAAAGTGAAGGAGAGACACCTGATACAGGTAAATACATGAAGAGACCAGATCTGGATCCTGTTCAGCCAGCTCGAGAGTTTTTAGAGCAGTCCGTGTAATGGAAAGATACAGTACGCCAAACACCAGTTCAGTTCAATACCAATTTTTAGGTTACATTATCATGTCTCAATAAAGATACAGCCATTAAAGTGTTATTTGTGGTATTATTAAATAGGCACGTAAACAAACAAACACATAAAGTCATTCTTACTGGAGAAATGCTCTTCTGGCGACATGCCGCGCGCCGGCCAGCAGGAGCGCCGCGCTCCCGAGAATTTACAAATAACGGTTCTTCACGTGTTAATTATTTTTCAATTCGCGTTCGTCAGTACTTTTCCGTGGGGTTGCTGTCTGATTGATTGAAAAGTGATCTTCAGCAGAAGGTTGATAAGATTGAGCTCCGAATTATGATAATTGACGTGCGTCGCAGGCAGACGAGGAATAAAAGGGTCTCAAAAGCAGTCGACAAAGCACTTGAAGGTAAGCCTGAAGAATCGCATGGATGTTGGTTGAACGCGAAAGATAGTAAGTCTTAAAGAATCCCCCGGTTTGGTTAAGTAATTTAACGGAAAAGCAGGTGTGAGGTTGCCGCCTGTCTCGTTGGATATTACACTGCTCTAAGCATCAGCGCTCAGCTCGCAGCGTCCCGGTTATTACGCTCGGCGCGGCGCTGTGATTGGCTGACGAACGTGCGGTCGTCTGTGATTGGCTGACGTCCGATGCTGTCACACACGAACGCGTACCTGACCAAAGCCGCGTAGTGATACAAACTATGCACGTATCTTCACTCCCTCAAGAACGTACATAGCGATACACTGTTCCCCTGTTAACACGCAAGAAGGTGTGTTAAGGACTTAAGCTGCAGAGGTAAACTGCTAGTCTGAGTAACATCTAAACAGAAAAGAGCCACTCATGATCAGTGCTGGGTTAATTTTAGTACACTGGGTTGATTATTAGCTTGAGGACCTGGTGAAAAAGGAAGAATAAATGTGGTTTCCTAAAAGTAACATGACTTGTACTTATGCTCCCGGACTTGACCTTCCTGTTGAACTTATCATCTGTTGGTTAGTAAAATGTGACAATGTATTGTAAGTGTTAGTGGATCTGCACAATGTGAAGAAAATTATTTAATATTTTTAAAATAATTAAAAAAAATTATTTGGAACATTTTACACTACCAGTCAAAAGTTTTTGAACAGTAAGATGTTTTTTTTTTGAAGAAGAATTTTCTTCTGCTCACCAAGCCTGCATTTATTTGATCCAAAATACAGCAAAAACAGTAATATTGTGAAATATTTTTATTAGTTAAAATAACTGCTTTCTTTTTGAATATATTTTAAAATGTAATTTATTCCTGTGATCAAAGCTACATTTTACAATACTCCAGTCTTCAGTGTCACATGATCCTTCAGAAATCATTCCAATGTGCTTGCTGCTCAAGAAACATATATTAGTAGTAGTAGTAGTAGTAGTATTTAAAACAGTTGAGTACAATTTTTCAGGATTCTTTGATGAATAGAAAGTAGGAAAATATTTTAAAATTTTACTACTTTTGCTGTACTTTGGATCAAATAAATGCAGGCTTGGTGAGCAGAAGAAACTTATTTTAAAAAAATATTTAAAATCGTACTGTTCAAAAATGTTTGACTGGTAGTATAAATAAATTAAATTTGAATTAAAGTACATTTTTTTTTATTTTTAAGTTTATTTTTAAAATTTAAAATGTTGTTTTATTTTCCTATCACATTACATTTAGGGTCCAAATTGATACCAAAACACAGTTTAAGTCTGATGTCTTCATTTCTAACTTCTTTGGTAGTTACAATGGACCTTAATAACCCCCTTAAACTTACTGTACCCTACTATTAAAGTATTTTGCATCATACTTCAGGGGATAGAAATGTTTTATTTGCCTTTGCCAAGCCCAATGGTACCCACAAAGCAGTATCAGGTTTATACAGTACATATAAGTACAAGCATAGCCAAACAGCTGTGAGAAACTATTTGTGTTTAGTGAGTCACCAAAGGCCCTAAAATTCCATAGACTCTGTATTAAGCCTTAAGATCCAGGGGTATTAAAGGATCTTTTGCAATAAGGGCTTACATGCTGTTCTGTGAGTTCTCTCAGCTGCAATAGGAACGGAGTAATGTGTGTGTGTGTGTGTACACTTTAGATGTCACATTTGAAAGTTTTTTCTTTTGACTATGGCACGTGTCATCTAAAGTGGCAGCATACTGAGAATATAGCTCCTTGTAATGAAAACAAATGGAATTATAATGCTACTAAAATGAAAAACCTATAAAGGTTTATCAAATTGTTACCAATTAATAAGAACACAAAAGTGGCTTGTAGGTGTATTTTCATATGTTTAATGAGGCTCAGAGGTGGCAATCAAAGTTATGAACTCATGTGGACATTAATGTTTCATATGATTTTTTAGGGTCTTAATGAAAAGTCTATATTATACTTTGGTTAAAAGTTCTCAGTGGTTGTGTAAAACAACACACTTTTTACCTTGCCAAAATCAGCTCTGCAAAAATCATCCCATTCTGGTCAAAGCTGCTTTAAATGCAAATGAGCTCTGCTCGCCCCGCCCCTCTCTTCTCTCTGTGGAGTGACGAGCCTGTTTACTTTAGCCGCATTTAGCCGCTAAACTTGCTAACTAGCACATTATTAAGAAAGGTGATCACAAAGATTCATAAAAAAAACCCTTATACTCACTTCTGCTGTAAGTGAAGCTGGATAATGAATGATTCGCACGAACACAGACGCATTTATGTAGATCAGGAGTCGCATTCCCTTCACAAACAAACGTAATCTAAATGAGTAAATGACGACCACTATGTTCATTATTACATCCAGCAACACAACACCTCAATCGCTCAATCAGAGATATTCTTGTCTAACTTACATCCCTGCTCCGGCATCGAAATAAAGAGGGCGGACTGTTACAGCTGATCTGAGGTAAAAAGCTTATGTCAATCAACTATCGTGGGAGCGGCCTCTGTCAGTGTGACGCCACAACGACAGGCATCTGAGAATGACTCGATTTGAAAAAGGGGATATTATTTTTACAGATTAATTAAAAACCACTGCATGGATTTTTAACATTATAGGGTAGATTTGTACATACACTGCCAACACACATTAATGTTCAAACAACATGTAAAAGGGAACTTAGCATCCAATGACCTCTTTAAATATACAATTTTGAATACAGAAATATTAAATGATTTAAATAACTGAAAAGACATTTTAAAAATGAACCTAAAACTGCCAGTGGCAGCAAGTCACTGATTTAATTACTGAATCATTCATTTGATTCGTTTGAACGGTTGATTCATTCAGGAATAAAGCAAGTGACTCTCTTTATAAATGGGAAATTGAACTACTAGATTCGTTTAAAAACGCACATTCATTCATAAACTAAACAACGCTGTGTTTGAGCCGCAGCGGCTCAGTTATCACTTGTTTCACATCATTTTGACGACGAAATAGAACAAAATCAGGCAATAGTGTTATAGTCAGACAATGTAAGTCACTTCATATTAACTTCTTGTTTATTTAACTGTTGTATTAAATCAGTATCTCATTTACAAACTCCCTTAAAATCATTAAAAGCTGTCACTCATCTTAGTTCATTGCGATGTCATCTGGAAAATTCCATTATAATCAACAAAGCTCTCTACACTGCACAGTGAATCTCTTATTTACACTCTCTCTACACTTTGTTTATGATGGGATTCATGAGATATGCCTCTGATACATTACTCAATGTTGCAAAAACACGTAGAAGCCTTTGAAGCTCCCCTCAGCGCAAGCAAAAATATGCTGATTGGGTCACTCGCACATGGTGCTCCTACATATTCTTTCATAGTTGCACACAGTAGTTTTCAGCTGCAAATGAGACTGAAATGGTAGCACTGTGAAGTCCTGTCCCAATAATGTGATATTTACTACTGGCATATGAATTTTACCAGGGGAACCACACCAAAAAAACATATTTTAGCCCCCAGAATTCAATTTTTACCGGGGGAGCCCCACCGATTGGGCTAGTTTTGAGTAGCAATTAGGCAGGTTTTGTTGTGAAAACCTGGCAACCCTGCTGCCAGTCCTAAACCACTGATGTTTAACACTCAAAGGACATGACACTATTATATATTGATTGATTAATTGATATAAATAATTTTTTTGCCAGATTATTGAATTTAACACGGATGAAAACGAGCCTGTGAGGGACAGACTTAGTCTTTGCAATGGCACATGGTGTATAAAGATCCTAGATAATGTACTTTCAAAATCTTTTATGCAATCTTTGTCGACTAAAAGTGTTTTTTGAAAAGATGTTTTGTCAGCTAAACAATCGGTATGTTGTTAAACAACAGTACAGTCCATTAAACACACTGTATTTCTATCCCTCACAGTCTGGTTTTCATACTTGTCAAAAATTAAATAAGAAGCTATGCTAGATTTATTGACTTGAAAGTTTTGCAAGAGCAGTATCCACCTTATTTTTCTATGCGGAAGTAAGCCTTCTTTTGTGAATGTGCGAGCTTTCCGGTTCATTAGCTGCTATAGGGAAATAATGAGAAGCAGTAAACCGTTTACCGCACTGTTATTCTTGTTATTTCCCTATACCGTTTACTGTAAACGGTAAAATGGTTTGTACTACAAACCACTGTGTTCATAATTAAAATAATATATTAAAATAGTATGGTAAGACACAACAGTTTGCAATATAAGGCAGTAAAACAAGGTATAACTCTTTACACAGCGAGCACAACATCATTCTATGTGAGCTAAACAGCGAATCATTGTGCTTTGGCACAAAATGCATTTGTTGAAAACATCTGTCAAATTACATTAATTCTTTTACCAAAACACCTCCTAAACTAATGTACTATACAAGCCAACGTTTACGTTTTCAAAATGTAAAAGACAGAAATTTGCAATAGTAATGTCATCTATAAAAATATTCTGAATGTAAAAATCAAATACTAACACTATCAAAGCGGTTGCACGCAGCTAAACATCTTCAGAAGTGTTAGTCTGTTTACAAAAGAAATTTGTGAACAGTAAACATTTGTAAACATTGTGTAATGCTGTCATTAGTGTTTTTAGGTTGTTGTGTTATGAGTGATAAAGTGTGTTTGTTTGGTGAAAACCTTTGGTGGTTTAATATCAACCCTCACAATACTCAAAACTTTTGGTCATAATTTCCCATTCGCTTGATGTCATGTCATGTCAATAGTAGACACTCAAGTACTATAGAAACATATTAGCTGAGCTCCCACACATTTAAAAAAAAAATAATTATGGGCCATTATTCAAAACATAAAACTATAAGATATTTCCACCCTGTCATGGACATATATATTACTGTTAAATACATTTTCGTTGCAATATTAAGACGCAAATTATATTTTCTGAAAGGTAGTATGTCCCGTTCCTAAACGTTTGCTTTCCTATTTGTTTGCTTTCAGATTATAAATACATAAAAGATTTAAGTAAACCATGTGTGTTTAAAGAAACTCATAGAATTTGCAAATGTAGTCTTTCTTATTTGGAGAAAACTGTGATATTTGGATGCAGTTTTTTGTTTGCATGTTTTTGCCCCCACACCTAGCTATTGAACACACTGGATTATATAGATATGATTGAATTATTATATATATTGTATATAATTTTAAAATATCAAGATGACAGGGTGGATGAGCACATGACGGGGTGGACACATAAAGCAGAACACACAAAGCATGACGAAATATGACAATGAAACATTTAACTTCGAAAAAAATAATATAACAATAATAAATAATATAATTACATTCTCACATTGTTTGACATTGTTTGATATTGTGGATGTTAAAGAGAATTTGGTATATTTAAACACATATTTTGTAAATACTGTATCATTTCCAGCATATTTTATGCCGACAGGGTGGACATGTTATGCTTGCAAGTAAAGCAAGTAAGCAAACTCATACGAAGAATTTCATTATTAAGACTAACATTATTAAAACTACATACTGAGTGAGTAAGGGATAATATACAACTTTATTTTGCAATAACAAATGGCTGGATATTACACAGCTGATTGCCACATAACATGAAACACTGCTCTGAGTCGCAGACATGAAACACTGATCTGAGTGCAGCACGTTCACGTATCCTGCAAATAATGTTACACTGACAGGGCGATGTGACAAAATCACTGAAATATCACAGGCATTCAGACAAAATCACTGCAGGCAGAAGTGCACTGCACTCCAAACGAGATGGACAAGTTTATAATCTAATTCATAAATATTAAACCTTTTTAACATTATTAAAACTACATGCTGAGAGAGTGATAGGCTACTATCTGGAAAACACTTGGTTCGTATTGAGTTCGCAGTTTTAACGTAGGCTATGTGGGACGGTTACTTTGGAAATGTAACAGGTTACAGATTACAAGTTACTCAATTTAAAATGTAGTAGTGTAACTTTTCAATTACTTTATTAAAGTAATGTAACATTACTTTTGATTACTTTTTTTTTTAAATTTCTAATATTTTCCACTGTTGATCATTTTGAAACATTAAAACTAGGCAGGGTTAATCTTACAGTAACACTCAACACTGATTACTGTCAGACTTTCAAAATACTTTATCACTTGAATTAAGATTATAATAAGTAAGGGATAATATACAACTTTATTTTGCAATAACAAATGGCTGGATATTACACAGCTGATTGCCACATGACATGAAACACTGCTCTGAGTCGCAGACATGAAACACTGATCTGAGTTGAAATATTTGAACGCAAAGCTTCCATGAAGAAATCAGTTGCTAGCAAGCAGCAAGTTCAAACTAGACAGCACATTTAAACACATATTTTGTAAATACTGTATCATTTCCAGCATATTTTATGCTGACAAGGTGGAGATGTTATGCTTGCAAGTAAAGCAAGTAAGCAAACTCATACGAAGAAAGTTTGTCGATTTAAAAGTCACCGACCTGGGGCCAGTTGCATAAAAGGTTTAGACTAGTCTTAAAAAGTTAGTCAGCTATTTTTTCTTTAAGACTGGTAATAATTTATTTAAAAACAGTTACAGAAAAATGTAAATTATTCTAAGCTGAATCCAAAAAATAATAATGATTTCCTGGGACAGTCCTAATAGTTAAGACACTGTCTTAACATCGAGGCTTTTAGTGTCCTGTCCCCGGAAATGTCCCCCCGGAAATGTCCCCGTTTTACAGCACGTTCACGTATCCTGCAAATAATGTTACACTGACAGGGCGATGTGACAAAATCACTGAAATATCACAGGCATTCAGAAGCGCAGAAGTGCACTGCACTCCAAACGAGATGGACAAGTTTATAATCTAATTCATAAATATTAAACCTTTTTAACATTATTAAAACTACATGCTGAGAGAGTGATAGGCTACTATCTGGAAAACACTTGGTTCGTATTGAGTTCGCAGTTTTAACGTAGGCTATGTGGGACGGTTACTTTGGAAATGTAACAGGTTACAGATTACAAGTTACTCAATTTAAAATGTAGTAGTGTAACTTTTCAATTACTTTATTAAAGTAATGTAACATTACTTTTGATTACTTTTTTTTTTAAATTTCTAATATTTTCCACTGTTGATCATTTTGAAACATTAAAACTAGGCAGGGTTAATCTTACAGTAACACTCAACACTGATTACTGTCAGACTTTCAAAATACTTTATCACTTGAATTAAGATTATAATAAGTAAGGGATAATATACAACTTTATTTTGCAATAACAAATGGCTGGATATTACACAGCTGATTGCCACATGACATGAAACACTGCTCTGAGTCGCAGACATGAAACACTGATCTGAGTTGAAATATTTGAACGCAAAGCTTCCATGAAGAAATCAGTTGCTAGCAAGCAGCAAGTTCAAACTAGACAGCACATTTAAACACATATTTTGTAAATACTGTATCATTTCCAGCATATTTTATGCCGACAAGGTGGAGATGTTATGCTTGCAAGTAAAGCAAGTAAGCAAACTCATACGAAGAAAGTTTGTCGATTTAAAAGTCACCGACCAGATGTCTCCGTTTTCCTGGGACAGTCCCGGTTTTTAGTGTCCTGTCCCCGGAAATGTCCCCGTTTTACAGCACGTTCACGTATCCTGCAAATAATGTTACACTGACAGGGCGATGTGACAAAATCACTGAAATATCACAGGCATTCAGAAGCGCAGAAGTGCACTGCACTCCAAACGAGATGGACAAGTTTATAATCTAATTCATAAATATTAAACCTTTTTAACATTATTAAAACTACATGCTGAGTGAGTGATAGGCTACTATCTGGAAAACACTTGGTTCGTATTGAGTTCGCAGTTTTAACGTAGGCTATGTGGGACGGTTACTTTGGAAATGTAACAGGTTACAGATTACAAGTTACTCTACTTAAAATGTAATAAGTAGTGTAACTTTTCAATTACTTTATTAAAGTAATGTAACATTACTTTTGATTACTTTTTGATTCCTTTTCTGAATTTCTAATATTTTCAGCTGTTAATCATTTTGAAACATTAAAACTAGGCAGGGTTAATCTTACAGTAACACTCAACACTGATTACTGTCAGACTTTCAAAATCAAAATGAATTAAGATTATAATAAGTAAGGGATAATATACAACTTTATTTTGCAATAACAAATGGCTGGATATTACACAGCTGATTGCCACAAAGTAAATAATTAGACATGAAACACTGATCTGAGTTGAAATATTTGAACGCAAAGCTTCCATGAAGAAATCAGACTAGACAGACATTTTAGGAATACAGTGCAGTCCATTATTGCAATTAATGGCAGCAGCTGCTTTTAAAACAAAAGAACGAGTCCACAAAACCAGGATGACATAATTAAGAAATTGTACACATAATATTGAATTGAGTTTCAGTATTTTATTAGCTAACAAAACGCAAAGCTTCCACTGAGAAAAATGATCAAGCGTATAGCGCTGGCTTAAGTTTCCAGGAAAAATCTGTGTTGTTAGCTTTCACCAGTTGTTATCAGGGAATAACATACCTTGGAATGTCATGACTGACCAATCAGAATCAATAAGAATAATTTAATTTAAAGCACAGCCACCACAAATTCGACAAGACTCGACACCTCTTATTTACTTGTTAGATCATTTTAGATCATTCTGAGGTTAAATTCAGATTTAAAATCATAACAAGAAATAGTTTAATAACTCTGATTCCGGTTTTGAATTCAAATGTTTGCATAGTTATGACAGAAAACACTGGCATCTAACAATGCCTTGGAAAAAACAATTAATCTTAAAAACTAAAGTATATGCATAAACCCAAATAGGAAATAAAACAGGTATTGAATAAGCATGTGTCCTATTCTGTGTCCTAAACTCCTGAAACTTTTGAGTATCATTTTAGAGCAATCAATGCAGTTTATAAAATAAGTCAATTAAATCTGTATGTGTAACCCCCTTTGTAATCATTAACATTTTTCAAAAGTAACTGTAGTTTAATTACATTTTTTTTCTCAGTGACTGTAACTAATTACAATTACATTTATTTTGTAATTAAATTACGTAATTCCGTTACATGTAACTAGTTACTCCCCAACACTGACTGTGTGTGCTTAAATTTATTTTCAAGATCTGAGGTAAATTATTTATTGTTTCAGTATGGCTAAATGTCAGGCAATATGATATTCAAAATATTGATATACAAAAACTACGATTAACATTGAAAAGATATCTTTTATCGCGTGTAGTAGCACATACTTTGTGCTCAAAATGAGCCTAAAATGCAAAATAATAAGCCTGATTAGGGATAGAAAGGATCCATTTCCAAAAGCATAAACACTAAAATTTTAAAAGTTTTAATTATTGTATTCAAAATTGTGAAAATGTTAAATACAGTTTGAAAATAACACATTTGTTGATGTTTTATTTATCATATGTTCTCATATTTATTGTTTTATTTTTTCTAAAGCCATAATTTTGTTATAATACTACTGTTTATTTGCAATAGTTAGGCCTACTATTGTATTAAAAAACTACGGTAAGTTTGTAATTATCAATTATTTTATAAATATATGGAACCCACAACAATTAAAAAGAAAAAAACTCACAGATAGTCACAAGTCACAAGATAGTCACAAGTGAGGTTTCAGTGAGATTCTGAGCTCTGAACTAGGAAATATCCCAGGTTTTTATTTCAGACTTACTCACCACTTACTCAGACTTCCCGCCACTGAAGAGACAAAACATCTGTTGTACATCATAAAGGGGATGGCCTTTTCTTAAAGGGGCGGGATCCCCAATAGGACAGGGTGGACAACCATTCAAGGGACATGGACAAACTCTTCTTTTTTTATTAAATAAAAATGTTTTTTTATTATCAACTGGTCAATACACTCAAATTAAGTAATCTCTTAGTTAACAAAATATTACTAGCCAAACGAAATTTTAAAATTGTGTGATTTGACTATATTCTACTGTCATTCACATTTAATGAGCAGCAAATGGGACATAGCATAATAACATGCATCCTCCTACATGAAAACTTTTACAAATCTAGAAAATGTATCTAAAGAACCAAGAAATGCTTTTATGAATATAAAAACCTAGCCTAATATAACACACCCTTTCATAGTCATTTTTATGTTACGTTATCATGGCAAATGAGTTATGTACGGGACACCAAAAGACACTTTACAGTGATATTGGCCCTGGTAGAGTTATATAAGAATGACTTGATTTAAGACATTAACAAAGTGTTTTAGTGCATTTTGAATGTGAAATGAACTGCTGTGCCATGTTCAAAGATGGTTAGGAGAACTGTGTTAAGACATTGTTTTGAAAAAATGATTTGAGTATTGAGAAATGTATCCTAGCCATTGTAAAAAAAAAAAAAAAAAAAAAAAAAAAAATTATAGTGAAGACAATGCCCTCTTGTGGGGAACATGTGCACTTGCACATCAATAAAATCTGTTATGTGTCATTGTTGAGGTTTAATTCCTACAGAAAGTTGACCAGTGAAACTGTAAACACCACACATACACTCTTCTATAAGTATGAATTTATTTCTTAATAATTTAACTTACATATCCGACCATTTCCTTGTGCATTAAAATGGAAAAAGACAACCTGTGCGTAACCAAACCTGAGATAGACACACATTATGTGACTGTATTTATATTTGTACACACCACACATTTGATATATAGATATGAATAAATAATAACATAATAAATAATTAAATAAATAGCAATGTGACAAATAAATAACAACTTCAATAAATATGCACATTGAATAAATAAACTTTTCATAAATAGGGAACTTGTGCGACAGCAGCAAACTATATATCAGTGAATGTTTAGCTATTATTGAAAGAGCAATTTCCCTGTTGAACTCATAAATATTAAATGATGTGTCACCGGAGCAGGGGATGACATATCTCTTTTACTTTCCTAAACAAGGCTTCACATTAGCGGAAACTGATTCTAGATCAGCACAGAAGCGTAACTCCTAACAGGACGTCTGGTTCAGAGGTCTTGGTGAAGGTCTCCGTGTTCTGGCTTTCTGATTTGCTCGTCCGGATGCCATGAGACCAGGCGCTGGTAGCGCTCCTGCCGCTGCTGGTCAGGGTCGATGTTCACCCACACACTTCCTGTCCACTTAAAGCCCCGACTGACTAAGCAGTCGCCGTGAAGAGAGAATTCATCCAGCTCTCCAACCCAGCCTGATGGAAATAAATGAAGAATATATAGTCAATATGTAATCGTAAATACAGGAAATGGAGGCATATGAATAACAGGAAGTCACCGTTGCCATCTGACAGGTGGTTGTACCACAGCAAAGCTGTTCCAGCTACAGGTTTGACCTTCAGATTCCCTTTATCACAGTACTGCTGAGAGAGATCACCCAAGACCTGAAACACAACACACACACACACACAGTTTCCAAGTGAAGCTGCAATAACGTCAAGTGCTTAAGATAGCTATCATAATTCAAGACCTTCTTCCTGTTGCTGCCTGGTTGCTATGGCAACAGAGCTCACCTCCCCCTGTTGCCATAGAAACAGGACATGGCTCACCTCCTCCTCATACGTCCTGTTGTCAGCCACGGGGAAGCTGGTCTCTCCACCTCCATCCGCCGAGTTCAGATGCAGCAGGACTGTCAGATACCTGGGAAGTAGAAATACTTTTGTTGTGGCGTAATATTTATGATAGTCAGTCAAATAGATTCCAAATGTCTTGTATGGTAAATGTACCTGCATGCGACCTGCTTGGAGGCGGAGTTATTTGCTGCCAGATGTGTGTGGGCGCAGCTGCTGTCTTGATTGGTGGGGCTGCTGTCGTGGTGGGCGTGGCTGTAGCCGCCCTGCTCATAACGGACGACTTCCATTGGCTCGCTGAGATCGACCAATGAGGACGGCAGGCGCGTTAAACGGGTCACTCTGGAAAAAAAAGTTTGTCTGTGCTTTTATCTGGATGTCTTAACCTAGCTCCACTTTGTACAACATATAGTACAGACGTTAGTAGCACACTTTTAGACCAAAGCAATGCAAACTTCTTTGAAGAAAACTCTTTCTGGGGTGACCTGGATAGTTTACCCGAAAATGTAAATTCTGTCATCAATTATTTTAGGTGATTTTGTTAGTGAAAGTCAAATAAGGAGTTCTAAACAGAACTATTGCTTTAACTGTTTTACCAATAAGGAAGTCAATAAGGAAGGCAAAAACAAAACAAAAAAAAGTTTCAATTGTTTTTGTCTGTCAATAAGGAACCCAAAACAAAAGTTTGTTCATACAGTGAATGTCAATGAGGAGAGGCCAAAATAAAAAAAAACAAAAACAAAAAGGAAACAAACTAAAATGTTCCAACTTCATGGTTCATACATTCAAAGTCAATGAGGAGTCCAAAACAAACAAAACAAAACGTTCCAACTACTTTGTCCATACGATGAAAGTCAATGAGAAGTCCAAAACAAAAATTAAAGCAAAACAAACAAAACCAGACTTAACATTCCAAATTCTTTGTCCAAAAAGTGAAAGTCAATGAGAGAAAACGAAAGGAAAACAAAGACAAACCAAACAAAATGTTTCAACTTATTTGTCCATATAAATAAAGTCAATGAAGAGTCCAAAACAAAGACAAACAAAATGTCCTGAAGGGATGTCCTGATGAGGTTTTTGTGCCCCCATCCTTGAGATCATCTCTGGACATCCAAGGAGTCCAAAACAAAAATTAAAGCTAAACAAAACACAAACAAAACCAACCAAAACATTCCAAATTCTTTGTCCAAAAGTCAAAAGTCAATGAGGAATCCAAAACAAAAGAAAACAAAGACAAAACCAAACAAAATGTTCCAACTTCATTGTGAAAGTCAATGAGGAGTCCAAAACAAAACAAAGACAAACAAAGAGAAACAAAACATTTCAACTTATTTGTAAATATAATTAAAGTCAATGAGGAGTCCAAAACAAAATGAAAACAAAATGTTCCAACCTATTTGTCCACATAATTAAAGTCAATGAGGATTCCCAAAACAAACAAAACCAAACCTAACATTCCAAATTCTTTGTCCAAAAAGTGAAAGTCAATGAGAGAAAATGAAAGGAAAACAAAGACAAACCAAACAAAATGTTTCAACTTATTTGTCCATATATATAAAGTCAATGAAGAGTCCAAAACAAACAAAACAAATCATTCCAACAAGGGATGTCCCTATCAGGTTTTTGTGCCCCCATCCTTGAGATCATCTCTGGACATCCAAGGAGTCCAAAACAAAAATTAAAGCTAAACAAAACACAAACAAAACCAAGCAAAACATTCCAAATTCTTTGTCCAAAAGTGAAAGTCAATGAGGAATCCAAAACAAAAGAAAACAAAATGTTTCAACTTATTTGTCCATAAAAAGAAGTCAATGAGGAGTCCAAAACAAAGACAAACAAAACAAAATATTCCAACTTCTTTGTCCAAACAGTGAAAGTCAATGAGGAGTCCAAAACAATACAAAGACAAAGAGAAACAAAACATTTCAACTTATTTGTAAATATAATTAAAGTCAATGTCAACAAAGGGTTCCAATTTCTTTGTCCAAACAGTGAAAGTCAATAAGGAGTCCAAAAAATAGAGGAAAACAAAACAACAAACAAAATGTACACAAACACAAATTAAAGCAACACAAACAAAACACAAACAAAACAAACAAACAAACAAAATCCAATTTCTTTGTCTATAAGTCAATGAGGAGTCCAAAACAAAAACAAAATGAACAAAACAAAATAGTTCAACTGTATTGCTCATACAAATAAAGTCTTGTTTCACAGCAGAAAGAAAGCCATTCAGGATTGGAATGATATGAAGGTAAGTAAATAATGACAGTATTTTTATTTCAGTGTAATTAATTTGTGCCTCAAGTGCATAATTGTGCCGAATTGAATCAGAAAACTTTTGATTACCAGCCATGAGCTTTAAGCACTACTCCACCCATCACAAAGCCTTACCTGTTTTTGATGCTCTTCAGCAGGTGGTGTGTGCCCTCTCCAAGGTAAAGTCGAGTGTGTGTGCTTCTCTGCCTGACCTTGGCATGTCCGTCCAAACCTTGGCCAGGGGTGCCGTACTGAAACACTCCACCACTGACACGCTTAAACTCCTGCAGAGACAAAACTCCTGCAAACACACACCACTCCACATCAGCTATAGCTACCATACAACAATAACATCACATTCAGAATGTTCATGCAGCTATCTTTCCATTAAAAGCAACAAAATCATGAAGAACATGTGATTGGTGCAATGCTAGTATATTGTGGGTGGTTATTATTATGTAAGATCTTCTGAATATTTTTTAACCCATTTCTATGTGGTTGCTAGCATGTTCTAAGTGGTTTCCTTTGGGTCCAGGTCAAATGAGTCCATTTAGAAGTCACTATGATATTCTGGTTTCTACATTTGGCTTGGGCTTGACCCTGGACCACAAAACCAGTCTTAAAGGGTTATGAAACCCCCCTGTTTCAGCACTGGTTAGTTCTCACCACAGCTTTGAAAAATGCTGTAAAAGTGGGCGCAGTGCACTGCGGAGCAGAGGGGGAAGAGGGGAGAGAGTCAACTTCGGATTCAGACGGTTTAGACAGTTTCATTTCGCTCCCATCGAGTTAACAACACAACATAATAAATGTAAATGCACAGGGCATTTGCACTCTGCATCGCAAACATATATAAACATATATATGAATGCACCCTTGCACCTTTATTAACTTTTGAGGCTTATTTCACTGTGTTTAGAATCCTTTTGATGGGTTGCGTCAAGGAGCTGTAAAAACCACTATTACACTCAATAACGTTATATGAATGGATCGCATTTGTGCCGAACTCTTACAAAGCAATCTCTCTCAATCCATGAACGTTTCTCTCAGCTAATATACGCAATCTCACTGTCTGAAGCATCTGTCATAGCAAATAAACACAGGCTGTCGTGAAGCTCTTTTCATAGGATAAGAAAACGCCTCCTCATGAATAATTATGAGACACCAGCGTGTCATCGATGTACTATAGTCCATTGCCACGTCACAAATTGTGATGTCAGCACAATGTAGATTTTAAACTCGGAAGATGAAAATAGCACAAAAAAAGCTCAAAATTAACCAGTTTTCTCCAACAATTAAAATTAACAGATGCTAACATTGTCATCTATGATGTGCAACACAAACATCTCAGAAAAAGTAGTCTAGGGTTTCATGAACTTTTAAGGGGGAAGTCCACTTCCAGAAAAAAAATTCATAGATAATGTACTCACCCCTTGTCATCCAAGATGTTAATGTCTTTCTTCAGCCGTAAAGAAACTGTTTTTTGAGGGAAACATTTCAGGATTTTTCTCCATATAATGGACTGATATGGTGCCCCGATTTTGAACTTTCAAAATGCAGTTTAAATGTGGCTTCAAACGATCCCAAATGCGATTGTAAATGATCCCAGCTGAGGAAGAAGGTTCTTGTCTAGCAAAACGATCGGTTATTTTCATAAAAATAATACAATTTATATACTTTTTAATCTCAAATGCTCCTCTTGTCTTACTCTGCCTGAACTGTTTTTGTTCTGGTTCATGACAGTGTTTGTCGAAAAACTCCCATCTTATGTTCTCCCTCAACTTCAAAATCGTCCTATATCGCTGTTTTACCTTTTTTGTATCCTCTTTACATGTTCACTTTGTAAACACTGGGTCAGTACTTCTGCAGTGATGTAGGATGATTTTGAAATGATTTTTTAAGTTGAGGGAGAAAATACGATTGGAGTTTTTGACATACCCTTACTGTCTTGAACCAGAATACACAGAGTTCAGGGAGAGGAAGACAAGACAAGCGTTTGAGATTAAAAAGAATTTAAATTGTATTTTTTCGCTAGATAAGACCCTTCTTCTTTGGCTGGGATCATTTACAACCACATTTGGGATCGTTTGAAGCCGCATTTAAACTGTATTTTGAAAGTCGGGGCATCATATCAGTCCATTATATGGAGAAAAATCCTGAAATGTTTAACTCAAAAAACAAAATTTCTTTATAGTTGAAGAAAAAAAGACATGAAAATCTTGGATGACAAGGGGGTGAGTACATTATCTGTAAATTTTTGTTCTGGAAGTGGACTTCTCCTTTAAGTATCACTGGTATATTTGCAATAATAGCCAACAATACATTGTATGGGTCAAAATTATCGACTTTTTTTATGCCCAAAAATCATTAGGATATTAAGTAAAGACCTTGTTCCATGAAATTTCTTACCATAAATATATCAAAACTTAATTCTTGATTTGTAATATGCATTGCTAAGAACTTCACTTGGACAACTTTAAAGGTGATTTTCTCAATATTTTGATTTTTTTTGCACCCTCAGATTCCAGATTTTCAAATAGTTGTATTTCGGCCAAATATTGTCCTGTTCTACCAACCCATACATCAATGGAAATCTTATTTATTTAGCTTTTTGATTATGTATAAATCTCAATTTTAAAAAAATGGACTGATTTTGTGGTCCAGGGTCACATTTGTCAACAAGCTTCATGATGTGGAACAAGAACATCCAAAAGTTTAATATTTAGGGTTAGGATGTTTAAGTTCTTAAAATAAAGCATATGCAACAGTAATAGTGATGCTCACCTCAGAAAACACCACAAATAAAACATTCCTGTTGTTGCCAGTGTTGAACAGGGTGAGAAAAACAAGAATAGCATTTCTCTATTTTTCTCCTTTATTCGCGGGTCAGTGAGTCTTCACTCTTTCCCCTCCGGAACCGAACCACAGCGGGACACTCTCCAGACAATAGGGCAGGGGGACCGGAAGAGGGGACGCTACCTCAGTGAGAGCGTATGCGACCGGATGTGTGTGTGTGTAACCCTCATATTAATGAGACTTTAATGAGTGACGATAGGATCCATCCGGAAGCTGCTAGAAAACACTGCATGTCGTGTCATTGTATCAGACCCACCACACACAGACACACACACACATTTGACTTACCAGAAGGGTTGGTCTCCAGCCCGGTGTGGATTTTCCGTAAATTGTATGAGCTCAGCCAAGATCCATCAGTCGAATGGGACAGACTCAAAATCTGTGGCAGAACAGATGCTATTAACTCTGGGAATATTCATTTTATTACTGTTTCTGCCTCTTGGCTCTCTCCGTATTTACTCATTATTCCCGATAATAGAATTCTGTCATCATTTCATCACCCTCACATTGTTCCAAACTGTATTATTTTCTTCCGTGGAACAACAAAGGAGTTATTAAGTTTTTATGTCTTTCCAAACCTGTAAGACTTTTCATCTTCAGAACACAAATTGAGATAATTATGATTAAATCCAAGAGCTTTCTGACTCTGCATAGACAGCAATGCAACTGACACTTTCAAGGCCCAGAAACGTAGTAAGGACATTGTTAAAATAGTCCATGTGACATCAGTGGTTCAACCACAATTTCATGAAGCTATGAGCTATATTTCTTCTCTTCCCTGTCAGTGTTCGACAAGTGTTGATGAGAGTACTCACAGGTTTGCAATGACTCTGGGTTGAGTAAATGTTGATTTTTTTTACTATTGAAGCCATTGAACTGATACATTTGTGTTAGCGTTGGCAGAATGACTGTGTCTGACCTCCTCTCTCTGCAGAAGGCCGTCCTGGTTGAGGTCAAGCAGGCTGAAGAGCTCGTCTTGAGTGAGCTGCTCCTCCTGGCTGTCCGGGGCTGTGAGGAGAGAGCTGTGGGTCAGGCCTTTCAGCTGGGCCAGCTGCATCACCACACTGCTCTCCTCCACACTCAGGAATCCTGGGATCTCTGAAACACATCAAAATGCCCATGTCAGTCTACACACTGCATCCTATACACCTACGGTTGAGGTCAAAAGTTTACATACACCTTGCAGAATCTGCCAAATGTTAATTATTTTACTAAAATAAGAGGGATCATTCAACATGCATGTTATTTTTATTTAGTACTGACCTGAATAAGATATTTCACATAAAGATGTTTACATATAGTCCACAAGAGAAAATAATAGTTGAATTTATAAAAATGACCATATTCGAAAGTTTACATACACTTGATTCTTAATACTGTGTTGTTACATGAATGATTCACAGCTGTGTTTTTTGTTTAGTAATAGTTGTTCACGAGTCCCTTGTTTGTCCTGAACAGTTAAACTGTCTGCTGTTCTTCGGAAAAATCCTTCTGGTGCCACAAATTCTTTGGTTTTCAAGCATATTTGTGTATTTGAACCCTTCCCAACAATGACTGTATGATTTTGAGATCCATCTTTTCACACTGAGAACAACTGAGGGACTCATATGCAACTATTACAGAAGGTTCAAACACTCACTGATGTTTCAGAAAAAACACAATGCATTAAGAGCCAGGGGGTGAAAACTTTTGAACAGTATTTTGCCTAAATATCTTTTTTTTTTCCATGTCGTACTGCCCTTCAGAAGCTTCAGAAGACAGTAAACATTCAGCAATTGAATTAGAATAAGAAACAAATTATAAGCAATACAACAAAGAAAAAAAAATACAGTAGAACAAATAAGAAATGCTTCATACATTGTATAAAGCAATGAAATGTATAAAAATAACAAATTTCTACCAGTTCATCGTGTCTAGCAGTATATCGCCCACCCCTACTGTACATTATTATAGTGTGACGCCTAAAGTTAAATATTAATTCAGTCAATAATAGTACTAAATTCAGGGTTCCTAAACATTTTCCATTTCAAAATTCAATACTTTTCCAGATTCAAATTTCCAAACCTTAGTAGATTTTCAGCTCATATTTACCAAAAATGGTTCATACAGTATTTTCAGCTTTATATTTGGTATAATACAGTCATTTGTAAATATAGTTTTTTTTTCACTGATTTTCTGACAACATACAGAGCCCCTAAAATAAAAAAAAAAATAATAAAAATACGGACTTTTGCATGCACACAAGAAACTATTCACATGCACATGGGAATTTTTTTTGCAAGTTTACACTTTACAATTTTTAGTTTTATATAACCTGTTTTCTTTTGGCATCCTACTATGAATAAAGAAAGAGCATGGATGCACATGAACTAACTTGCCAAAATTTGGCTTTCCTTACGGCAGTACCTCTAATATCAAACCCTAATGTCCTAATGCACATCCTCTGCAGCAGCAGAAAAAAACACACGACACGAAATGGGCTAATGGCATAATGTGCATTGTCCTGTTTGCCAAGTTTAACGTCTATATTTAAAAAAAAAGGGTTAGAATTTTGGCTTCGTCAGGGCAGTATGACTTATTTCAAGGCCTAAGGTCTCTTTAAGGCATACTCTGTCAGCCAAAAAACCACACCTTAAAGTGGGCTGATGGCACAATGCTTGAACAAGTGTGCATTGTCCTATATGCTAAGTTTAATGGTTTCTAGTGCACATTAAAGTCTGTATATAATTCATATTTGCAAAGGTCCTTGAGGCTGTGTTATACAGTGCTAAGAATATCAAGAAACCCAAAATGCAAAACATTTTGCATAATGAAAAAGCGCACAAAGAATTAATTCAGTCGTGTTTGACAATTACTAAAAAAAAAAAAAAATCACTAAACAGCTGTCATGAAAACACACTTCTTATATGATTTACTTTCATTAAATTAAAACGCAAATATTTTTCCATTCTCTGCTTTTTTTTTTTTTTACATACATTTCCAGACCTGGAAATTACTTAAATTAATTCCATACTTTTCCAAACTGCATAGGAACCCTGTAAATGATACTGTTTAATCAACAGTGGGCATATGGTTGCTATTTAAACATGGTAAACTTTCCTCCATGATGCTGTGACGGTAAGGTGAATGCCATGCTAGGATTTTGCTTACAGTCTACACTGTTAACAGCTGTGGGGAATCATCTGAAGATCCCTGCACGCCTCTTAACAACGTGTTAAGAGATTCTTAAAGGCTGAGATGGTATCAGAGTATCTGCGTTTGATCTATTGTAGCAGTAAGTGTCTGTGAGAGGCAGACAGAGAGAACGTCAACGAGGGCAGAACATTATGAGATTAGACTCCAGGATTAAAGGATCAATGTCACACTATGCAGGGCTAATCAACAGACACTGCAAATGGGTGTTAATGTAATCAGTTTTCATTTGGTGAGAACCATCATTGCCAGGTGAACGTGAAGATGGCTTGAACTGAAATTGGTAGTAAAAAAGGTACTGGTCAGTCTGAGGCCGGTTGCTTAAACACAGCCACTCTGTTCAAAATGCTTGCCTTAAGAACTAGTTTGGCCAACTAGCACTTAGCCAAGGGTAATGACTCTTACTTTTCAGAATCAAATTAGACCAATTTTCTGTTTTATGTAACTGACTTCAAAGGTAATTACTAGCCTTGAGGAAAAAACAATTACGTGACTAACTTGTATGGCTTGTCTAATTAGTTTATGCAACCAGCCACAGAAGTTTGGACTAAATTTACTAAAATATACTGAAATAGTTTCTCATTAGTTTAAAGATTTAAAAGTTTCATGCTTAAATGTTTGAAAATGTGTTTCGCAGACAAATGTAAATGTCTATATGAATATATTTATAAAGCAAGCATATTGACAAGAATATATATAAATAAAATAAATAAAAATACCTTATTTGGAAATATATTATTTGGAAATAAAAAATGTTTCAATATTATTTTATAAAAACATAACACAAATATTAAAAAGTTTATATAAATATCATTTGCAAATACGCATTTGCAATAAGTATTTTTAATATAATTTGCAAATAAATAAATACTTTTTTATAAATAATTTGTAAATAAATAAATAATTTTAGAACTATTTGCAAAAAAACTAAATATTTTTATTAATGTTATTATGAAAATAGATAAATATTTCTACAGATATTATTAGCAATTAACTTTTTAAATATTATTAAAAAAAATTTACATTATAAATTTTATATGCAACAATATATCTACAGATATAATTTGCAAATAAATAATGTTATGACTATTATTTGCAAAAAAAAAAGTTTTTTTTTATAAATGTTAATATGCATTTAAATAAATTTCTATAGATATTATTTGCAAATATCTTTTTAAATATTATTTTTAAAATATACATTTTAAATAAATCAATACACAATTAAATATTTCTAAAGATATATTTTGCAAATAAACAGATGCTTTTATAAATTTTATAAATATTATTTAAATAAACATTTTCATAAACATTATCTGCAAATAAATTAATTGTATAGCTATTATTTGCAAAAAATATATAAATGTAAATATGCAATTAAATATTTCTATACATATTATTTGCAAATAAACATGATTTTATAAATATCTGAAGATAAATACATATTTTCATAATTATTATTTGCAAATAAAAATTATTTTATAACTATTTGCAATCAAACAAAAATGTTTTGTTTCACTATACAATACTTCAAAAATAACTGAAAATAATAATAATAAAGAATGAGTGGATATACTGAAATGTTTGACTAGTCCTGTATATAATAAGGTTTAATCTGGGTAATGGACTCATTTTTAAATAGCTAAGATCAGAGGAGAAGCCATTAAGTTGGCAAATATAATGAACTGCGCCCATCCCCCCTTTAAGTCTTATGGTATTGCCTGACCCGTTGAGAGTGTTAATGAGACTGTGCCATTAATGTGTTCCGGCGGGGGCCATTGTTTCTCTGGGATGGGTGAGAGTGCTCAGTGATTTACATTGCTGTATATAGGTTTCAGCGTTATCTATCACTGTTATTGTTCTGTGGCATTCAAATGCAGACGACGCATAAACATACACGCACAGAGCCGCGCTCTTCCGCATGGTTTGTCTGCGAGAGATGCGGTCTCACTAACTCATTAGATCGGATGAGGGGAATGAAAGGGTCCTGGGAATGGAGTGGACAGGAAGTGAGGGCCATTTTTGGGGTAGACATTGTGTAGTGCTCCCAGCAGGGGAAGAAAAACTCCTGAGCATCACACACACACAGACGCCACTCCAGCCCTCTCACACTTACACACTTCCTTTCACACACCTCTGTCACAGCCAGGCCTTCCTAGAGATTTACACTTTACACTTTCACCGTCAGACCGTTCCTAAAATTAACTTCTCATACAGTAAAACACTAAAAACTATCTAAATCTATCTATCTACCTATCCATGAACATCTAACCATTTATCTTTCCAAACACTTATCTGTGCAATGATAGTATAGTTGTCCAACATCTATCCACCTATCCACCTATCCATCTATCCATCTGTCTATCTATCCAGTTATATATCTAGCCATCTAACATCTATATATCAATCTATATCTGTCTTGCAATTTATATATCTAACAATCTATCTAGCCATCTATCTATCTATGATACTATCTATCCAGTTATATATCTAACCATCTAACATCTATATATCAATCTATATCTATCTTGCAATTAATCTATCTAACCATCTATCTATTGAGAAAACTATCTATCAGTTATATATCTAACTGTCTAACATCTATATATCAGTCTATCTGTCTTGCAATTTATCTAACCATCTATCTATCTATCCATCTATCTATCTATCTAACCATCTATCTAACCATCTATTGAGAAAATTATCTATCCAGTTATATATCTAACTGTCTAACATCTATATATCAGTCTATATCTGTCTTGCAATTTATCTAACCATCTATCTATCTATCTTTCTCTCTATCATCTCTACCTATCTAACCATCTATGTGTCCATCTATTGAAAAAATTATCTATCCAGTTATATATCTAACATCTATATATCAGTCTATATCTGTCTTGCAATTTATCTGTCTAACCATCTAACATCTAACCATCTATCTATCTAACCATCTATTGAAAAAATTATATATCCAGTTATATATCTGTCTATCTGACATCTATATATCAGTCTATATCTGTCTTGCAATTTATCTGTCTAACCATCTAACCATCTATCTACCTAACCATCTATCTATCTATCCATCTATCTAACCATCCATCTAACCATCTAATCATTTAACCTTCTATCTAGAAAATTATCTATCCAGTTATATATCTAACATCTATATATCAGTCTATATCTGTCTTGCAATTTATCTGTCTCACCATCTAACATCTATCTAACCATCTATCTATCTAACCATCTATTGAAAAAATTATATATCCAGTTATATATCTGTCTATCTGACATCTATATATCAGTCTATATCTGTCTTGCAATTTATCTGTCCAACCATCTAACCATCTATCTACCTAACCATCTATCTATCCATCTATCTAACCATCCATCTAACATCTAATCATTTAACCTTCTATCTAGAAAATTATCTATCCAGTTATATATCTAACATCTATATATCAGTCTATATCTGTCTTGCAATTTATCTAACCATCTAACCATCTATCTATCTACCTAACCATCTATCTATCTATCCATCTGTCCATCTATCTATATCTATCTATCTATCTATCTATCTATCTATCCATCTAATCATTTAACCATCTATCTAGAAAAAGATCTATCCAGTTATATATCTAACATCTATATTAGTCTATATCTGTCTTGCAATTTATCTAACAATCTAACCATATATCCATCTATTTATCTATCTATAAAAATTTCTATCCAGTTATATATCTAATATCTATCTATAATCTATATCTCTAATTGATCTATCATCTATCTATCTAGAAAATTATCTATCCAGTTATATATCTAACCACCTAACATCTATCAATTTATATCTATCTTGCAATTTATCTATCCATTTCTTTCTTGAAATGTATTTATCAGTTTATCTATCTATCTATCTATCTATCTATCTATCTATCTATCTATCTATCTATCTATCTATCTATCTATCTATCAGCATCTAGCTGTGTTTGTGTTGTGAACACCTCCTCTGACTCCTCTGGGTAATCTGTTGTGTTATATTATCATAATCACACTCCTCAGGAAAGAGGGGAGGAAAAGGAAGTGTGTGGTAAAGTAGAGCTCGCTGTTCATCATCTCCAGCAGAGAAACGGAAGAATCAGCACCTCACACACAGTCACACATACACACCCTCCCAAACCAATCCACTCTCACGTCCTGCAAAGTCCCGCCCTCTCCCAGATGGGCCTCAGGCAGTGCTGTATAAATACACCTATCACCGATTTACTTTGACACTACCTTACATTGACTCTCTGAAGCTCTCTGGACTATAATGCTGACAGCGTCTGCTCTACTGCTGCTCCTGCTTGGCTCTGGCATCGGTGCCATGCCCAACGGACACTGGGAACACCAGGGATCGTCTCGTTGTGTGCCCATCCCAAGCAACATGGCCTTGTGCCAGGGTCTAGGCTACAACAGCATGCGAATGCCCAACTTGCTGGGACATGAATCTCCAGCTGAAGCCGTGCAGCAGAGCACCAGTTGGCTGCCGCTCCTCGCCCGAGAGTGCCACCCGCATGCCCGCATCTTCCTGTGCTCACTCTTCGCTCCTGTTTGCCTTGAGAGGTAAGGCTTATACCAGACTGACTTTCACTGACCACAATAAACAACGATGCTCAACACTAAATGATTTTAAAATACATATTGTGCATTGCAGTTGTGGCTTGTGGTCATGGCATTTAAATCAGTTAAATGGTGCCATTATCATGCAAATGAGAACTAATGTTAATGTTAAGCGGAAGTGAAAATCATCTGCAATGAAATGTCAATATAGCAAGACAATACCCTTGCTTAAACAAGAATGTGTTTATTGCCAGTTTCGTGGATTATATTAACTTCTGTTCAATTAATCCTCATTGTGTTCTGGCCATTCTGACCCATGGATTATCTTTTTTTTTAGTCAATGTGAAATGGTAAAACTTAATCATTAGACTTTGCTCACACACAGTATAACAACTTAAAAATAAATAAAATAAAATAAAAATAAGTAAATAAAAACACTACAAGTCAAAAGTTTTTGAACAGTAAGATTTTTTTTAAGGCTCACCAAGCCTGCATTTATTTGATCCAAAGCACAGCAAAAGTAACATTGTGAAATATTTTTGCTATTTAAAATAACTATTTTCTATCTGAATATATTTTAAAATGTAATTCATGCAATTAATTTCTGATAAAGACATTTATAATGTTACAAAAGGTTTCTATCTCAAAAAAATGCTGTTGTTCTGAACTTTCTATTCATCAAAGAAACCGGGAAAAAATCTATCATGGGTTTTTCAAAATAATAATAATAAATGTTTTTGAGCAGTAAATCATAATATTTGAATGCTTTCTGAAGGATCATGTGACTGGAGTAATGATGCTACAAATTCAGCTTTGAAATCACAGGAATAAATTACATTTTTAAATACATTCAAATAGAAAAATTATTTTAAATAGTAAAAATATTTCATAAATGTTACTGTTTTTGCTGTACTTTGGATCAAATAAATGCAGGCTTGGTGAGCAGAAGAGACTTTAAAAAAACATGAAAAATCGTACTGCTCAAAAACTTTTGACTGGCAGTGTAAATTAATTAATTAAATAAAAAAATTATATTTATACAAAAATCCAAAAATTGTGTTCTATTATAAATCTCTCTCTCTCTATTATTTTCACCAAATCTTGGATTAAATTTTTTGCCTACCTGTTTTCTTTCAATTAGCACAGGTTTTGTATTTATTTGGTATTGATCATTGGCCTCATTCATTTGAGTTTATACACCTCACTTTTTGAGTGAATATTGCCAGAATAATCCACAAATAGTGATTTTTTTCCTCACATATTTTTCACTGAGGTGCATAAACTCAGATTATTAATTAGCCTTATGACTGACCAGTTTCAAGAATTACAAAACCTGTACTACCTGAAAGAAAACAAGTTGACAAAAAGGTTGAATTTTAGTTGGTGGTAACAAATTTTCATCAAATTTTCAGCACAGTAAAAGGGGTAAATCAGTTAAATTTGATTTAAAAAATAAAATAGACATTTGTTTTAAATGTGGTCTACTGACAAAAAGAAACCTCTCATATTTATGCTAATTTTCTGCTTCAAAGCTCTTAACAATCAGTGAATATTAATGTGTCTCTCAACACTTTACCTGTCTTTTCAGGATCATTTCACCATGCAGGAGCTTGTGCATCTCAGTACGGGACAGCTGCGCCCCCATCATGAACTGCTACGGTTACCCCTGGCCTAGAATATTACAATGCGACCAGTTTCCCAAAGATCACCTCATGTGCATTTCCTCAGTTGCGCATATGCAAAACGCCACCAGCAATGAAGGACGAGGTAAACAAAGATCTTTCTTTCTAACATACATAGTTACTCAGAGCAATGTAGACAGAAACAATGCTGGGTTTTCTTCATCAAACTGATTTTTGTGGTTGGTTTCAGTGGTGCCGCGTGCGAGCTGCACAGACTGTGAGTTGGAGGAGGCCACGTCATCCAAAGAAATGCTTGACCTCTTCTGTAAAAGTGACTTTGGTGAGAAACGCTAGTTTTTGCTCTTTCACAACAACCATAAATTGTTAATACCGAAACTCATTGCTCATTTCTCTCTCTCTCGCTCTCTGCTAGTGGTTAAAGTGCGTCTATCCAAGCTGAACTCTAGCAGTTCTGTCCTGACGATGTTCTCCCTGGGCTCTCGTGTGGAGGTCCTAAAGCACGGTCCGCTGCTGGGAGGGGAAATGAGGAGTCGTCTGACACTGTGGTTGGAGCGGGACGCCACCTGTGTGGGCAACCTGACCCGCAATCATCCCGACGGAGGGACCTTTCTGTTGACGGGCACTGTGACGGGCAAGAGGCTGCTAGTCACTAAAGCATTTAGCTGGGGAAAACGCCAGCGGCATATCAACCAAGCAGCACGCAAGTGGAAAAGCCATCGGTGTAGAGGGTAGAGTTTCAGACGGCGGGACCGAAACGTATCTCAGAGTGTTCATAATGTTGTAAATAATAGAAGATCCTTGTACTATATTTTTAAATCTTAAGATATTAAACTTTTTCAAATGTTTTTCTGAAACGAGAGTCCACTTGTCCATTCTCTGTTATGAATTTCAGGGTCACTTTACATCCGCAATTGAAAGGAGAAGTCCACTTCCAGAACAACTATTTACAAATAATGTACTCACCCCCTTGTCATCCAAGATGTTCATATCTTTCTGTTTTCAGTCGTGAAGAAATGATGGTTTTTGAGGAAAACATTTCAGGATTTTTCTCCATATAATGGACTTCATTGGTGCCCCGATTTTGCATCCCAGAGTCTGTGCTACATGAGCTTTTGTGCTTAAAAAGTAAACAAATTTTTATTTTCCGAAAAAGATGACCAATCGTTTCACTAGATAAGACCCTTCTTCCTCAGCTGGGATCATTTAGAGCCTGAAATGTTTTCCTCAAAAACCATAATTTCTTTACGACTGAAGACAGATAAACATGAACATCTTGGATGACAAGGGGGTGAGTAAATTTTTTGTAAATTGTTGTTCTGAAAGTGGACTTCTCCTTTAATGAGTCCAACCCAAAACTTAGTTAGTTAATATATAAAAATCTGAAACTGGAAAACTCACCAAACAGCAGTGGTTTCAAGCTGAGGGTGCGCATGTTATGGGTCCGGTCAGGAACCAGAGAAACTCTTTGCACGTGTCCAACCTGAGCAGAAAATATACAGCATGGAAGTAACATTAACTCCTGGATTACACATACATAAACAGGTACATTACTCTATGCCTTTGTGTCCCTCAAGTGAGGGAATAATGACTTTGATAGCTAACATCAACTGTTTGTCATTCAAGGCATTTTTGAAACATATACTTTTTTTTTTAACACAATTTATAAAGATGTTTATTTAAATTTTAGATAGACTTAGATTTTAGAAAACATAACAAAACAAAAAAACACTGTTCTCTCTCTATACAACTTTTTAAACGACAAAATAATGTAATGTTTAATTATAATAATGTAATGTAATAATTATAATGTAATGTTCGTAATCATAAATAATTAATAATAAAACTGAAATACTTTTACTATTGAATTTGTTTCATTAATTGAAATTAGCTGAAATATGTAAATATTTAAATATTGAATAACTATTAAAAAACTTTGAAATGCTACCTTAGCAACTAACTGACATAAAATAAGCCTGTGTTGTACTAAAATATAAAACAAAATCTGAAATTTAAAAAAAGTTTAAGTTAAAGCAACACGGACATATTTAAAAATAACAATAAAATTGACAACAGCACATTTTACAAATTACTAAAACTTAAAATAAAATAATTAAGTTAAACCAAATATAGAGTTTGCAGCAAAAACAGATCATAAAAGCCTGATTTAGTTTTAATTTTACATTTTCTTGCCATGAAAATAACCTGAAAATAAATGATGTTGAAAAAATAAACAAACAATAAAAATAAATATTTTTATATTTTTATGAATATATAAATATATTTTTATTATATATATATATATATATATATATATATATCGTCACCTTAGAATTATAAGGTTCTACCTGACATTTTTGTCAAAATTGATCTATCTATTCTTATTTTGTGACAACTTATTTATATTATGTGATGTTTCTTTTGTAAGCTGAGTACATTTTGGGCCTCTTTTTAAAAAACAAAAATAGTTCTATCTACAGAAGTCAATGGAATGCAAAAACTTTGAAGCTCAATATCTAGAACCTAATAATTCTAGATATTGTATATGTACACTACCGTTCAAAAGTTTGGGCTCAGTAAGACTTGTAATAGTCTTTAAAGAAGTCTCTTATGCTCATCAAGGCTGCATTTATTTGATTAAAAATATAGAAAAAAAACAGTAATATTGCAAAATGTTTTTACAATATAAAATAATGTTTTTTATTTTAACATACTTTAAAATAGAATTTATTCCTGTGATGAAAAGCTGAATTTTTATCAGCTGTTACTCCAGTCTTAAGTGTCACATGATCCTTCAGAAATCATTCTAATATGCGGATTTATTATTAGAATGATCAATGTTGGATAATATCAACAGTTGTGCTGCTAAATATTTTTCGGAACCTGTGATTTTTTTTTCAGGATTCTTTCATGAATAACAAGTTTAAAAAGTACAGTGTTTATTCAAAATATAAATATTTAAATATAAATAAATATGTATAAATATTTATTATTAACTTTTAATAAACTTTTAATTATTAACTTAATACATCCTTGGTGAATAAAAGTATTAATTTCTTAAAAAAAAAAAAAAAGAAACAATAAAAATGTACTGACCCAAAACTTTTGAACGGTAGTGTATGTATTTTTATTTTATTTATTTGAAATAAAATAAAAAACGCCTTTGAGGAATTCTTAACAAAGTTAAATCAAATATAGTGTTAGAGTTTGTAGCAAAAACAGATCATAAGATATTGAAAAAAATTTGAATACAATTCTGAATAAATGTTCTTGCCATGAAAATAGCCAGAAGCCAGAAGCTTAAATTGTGTTCAATATATATGTATATATATATATATATATATATTTTTTTTTTTTTTAAGTAAAATAAAAAAAAATCTTTGAAGAATTCTTAACAAAGTTAAACCAAATATAGTTTTAGCGTTTGTAGCAAAAATAGCTCATAAAAAAACTGATTTAGTATGTAATATTAAATTTTCTTATGCATATAAAAGCTTTCTATGTCTGAAAAAATGCTTAAACTTGCACCTTTCTTTGTCACCACTCTTATTGTATTACTGTTTTGAATGAAAATGTTTTTCTGCATTTAAAATATACTGATGGTGGGGGTGGTGATGGGGGACACATTACTAATTATTTTAAACAAGCACCTAATTTTAAATCTCCATGTTTTCTATTAGTATTACAATTTCTAGTGGGGTAGGCTGTAACAACAATATTCTTTATACTTGACATTATTTTACACAGTTTAGGGCTAAGACGTATAACAGACAAATAAAGGAATGCTATATAAAAAATTAGACATACTTCAAATAAATAAATAAAACAAACTTACAGATGTTTAAACAAAATGATACAATACCCCCTAATTTCTCATATCATATAAAATGGAATGAGATTATTAATTACTGAATAACACTGAATTATAGTGCATGTACCCGAATGCCCTCCAGCCGTGGCAGATGGAAGGAGAGCTCTGGGCTCAGGTTTGGTGAGGATGGGGTTTGGTGTTCAGCGGGCATGGGTCGTGGGGCACTGGCACTCTTCTCCAGGGGTACATCCTGCTCCCCAGACCCCGTGTTATAGTGCACATAAAGCAGCAAAGCTATGATGTTTATAATATAGAGGTGGAAGAAGGCCATGACCACCACGAAGTAAGCTCTGGAGCACACACTGCTTTTTTGGATGTGGATTCGCTCCCGGCCGCCTGGGTGTCGTGGTGGAGGGGGGAAAGGAAATGACTCCCCCTCGAGCCCATGCAGACGGTCCTCATACTCACCCATCTCCTAAATCACAGCTCTTCCGTGCATTGCCCTCATCTAACCTCTCATTTTAGCAGATCAGCAGAGGTTTACAGCCAGCAGAAGTCACCTGGTTTGACAGCTGCTCACACACATCACAACCACGAGCGGTATTACGCACTAAAACATGCTTACATGGAGATTCAGATGCAGATATTAGCAATGCGTTTACAAAAAAAGGTCCATCTCGTGTGTCGATAAGCGAACTGTGCAGGAATTTCTTCAGGCTGAAAGATTTAGGACGATGTCAGCTGTCTCACAGCGCTTGTATAATCCAGTGGGCGATCAAATCTGAACAGTCGTGCGCATAACAGATGAATTATGCTAACAAAAGCGGAAAAAACGGACAATTACTTTATAAACGAAGAAGGAACGTAAGAAGAGCGTTTATAATCGTCTGTCATTCGCCCTACAACAAACACGAAGCAACCGACGCTAAGATACGAACGTTGAGTCAAAGGGTCATTTCAAAATAAAAGCATGACGGTTTATTCATTTATTACTTCAGCTTAAATAGCTACATTTTTATTTAATACAAATACTGATAATTACTTACTGTAACTGTTTGTTAAAACACCGATGAGAGTATTAATTATATAATTTATTTAAATAGCCTATCATATAAAAATGCTACACTACATAATTTATAATTGACAAGAACTCAAAGAGAATTTAGTACGTTTTTACAATGTCATTTAGATTTTCTGCTTAGAAAACAAAATGATGGTTAATTCAGTTTTACTTACTATTTCTTTGTACATATTTGTGAAATTCAGTGGCTATTTTGGAGTGAAATTGTTTAAAAGTTTTTTTTTTAGTGTGAAAACATATATAAATCAAAAGGGTGAACATTTAACAAAAAAAAAAAAAAATGTGCTGTCAAACAATTAATCGTGATTAATCACATCCAAAGTAAAAGTTTTTGTTTACATAATATTTATGTGTGTGTACTGTGTATATTTATTATGTATACATAAATACACACACGTTGTTTATATATTAAATATATTTATATATAATATAAATTAAATGAATATATAAATGAACTATAAAATATAATATAATATGAATATAATATAATATAAAATATATATGAATATAACTATATAAATGAATATATACATGTATACACATGTAATTATTTTCAAAATCTAAACTGTTTGTGTATGTATTTATATATACATAAATATTAGTGCTGCAAAACGATTAGTCGTGATTAATCGGTTCAAAATAAAAGTTTATGTTTGCATACTATATGTGTGTGTTCTGTGTATATTTGTTATATATATATATATATATATATATATATATACATATATAGACCATTTCGCTAGATGTAAACATACTGGTCCCGATACACTTCCTGTTTCTTTTTTTTTTTTTTTACTTTTTTTTACTCAAAAAATACAACCAACATAACATTTGACTGGATGAAAATGTTATATTAGCACCTTTAAGATGTATTTGTATATGTGAAAAAAAAAAAAAAAAAAAAAAAAAAAAAAAAACAGGAAGCGCTTCTGGACCAGTGTTGTTTACATCTAACGAAATGATCTGTATATATATATATATATATATATAAACAAACACATATATGTATATATTTTAAAATATCTTTGTATGTATTGTATGTAAACACTTTATAATTTATATTATATATAAATATTTTACATATAAATCTAACATATTTTCCTTAATATATACATATATACTGTGTATATTTATATATACATAATAAATATACACAGTACACACACATTGTATGCAAACATAACATTTTATTTTGAATCGATTAATCGCGACTAATCGTTTTACATCATTAATCATCATCATACTAAATAACATCATAAGAATAATTTTGAAATGTGAAAAATAATGAAAACAATGCATTTAGAAATAAACAGAATGACAAGCTGATCATCAACATCATCAATAAATAAATAAATAATTTTTTTTTAAAAAAAGTGATTGAATCAAAAATGTGCTACAGTTGGAATTGTGCCCGAAAACGTTTGTTTATGGATAAAAATCAAAATAAAACTTTATAAAGGATATCTCACATTACATGTACATGAGGAGAATATATTATTTTATTAAATGTCAAAATTGTCGCGGATGAAGGGTGAAGAATTGACGTTAGTCACTGAGGATTGAGTATTATTTTGCAGTATTTTCAAACGGAAGCTCTAGAACAGTCCAACGAATGTGATGGGCGTGGTCTGAAGCTCCACCTACTCGTACTCCCGTGACACCAGAACAGAACCCCGGGAGAACATACCAGAAAACCCGAACAGACGCCGCCGACCCTCACATACATACACAGCCGCCAAAGTCATGTAAGTCTGCGCGTTCTGTTGTACATATCTGTTCAGATTAATGCAAAATACAGCTCGTTACTGAAACCAAAACTGAAATACTGTGTACACTGTGAAGCATAGCGTTAGCATTAGCTACTTCTGCACGACTCATTCACTCCTCTCGTAGTCGTTAAACTATCAGGTAACGTAACGGGCTTCTCGGCGGATTTATTAAACACTGGATCCAGGAGCATTACGTTTACAAATCTGTATTATTTGTTCAAATGTGCATAATGTAAAGTAAGTTAGCTCGTTACGGTTAGCCTGTATCAGCTCACCGGTGTTAGCATGTTGCGTCATTTTGCCACTCAAGTCTGTTGGTAAACACACAAATCTTTGTAAAATTGTTTTTGTGTTGATAAACTCGCTTAAAGAGTTGTTAATGTGACGGAGCTCATTGGTTTCTTTTATGGCCGAATGAGTTGCGAAAATGAGCGCGCCGCCTGCACGTGCTTCAGGGCCAGAATGAATGAATGAATGAATAAGTTACAATAAAGCACATACTCACTAAACCAATTACAAGAAGACAAAGATTATATCTGAATCTCTCATCAAAAGTCTGTTTTTAAATAAATGTAGTGTTTTTTTAAATGGCAGACATTCCTCAGACTATTGTATCAGTAAATCATGTGGTCCTATCTTGATTAAAAAAAAGAAAAAGCTTGTGGCCTGATGGTATTTCACATCAGTTACCAAGTAATTGATTTGGTGCTATAGGCATGGACAGTATGAGGATTAGATTTATTATGAGGATGGAATTTAATTCATTTGTTCATTAAAATTCCGTTATTGTTAAGTGTTTACTTGTTTCATCTTTAGAGTTCAACCGTGAGTCATTCAGTACAGCAGGGGGAATTTGATACACCTTCCTTTAGTGAAGGAGCAGGAACAGAGGCAGCAGGTTGAAGTGGTGTCACATATGTCCATGCCACCTGCTCTTTACAGACCTACTTATTTGTTGAGAGAATTGAGTTTTTTTTTGGCCTTGTCTTCTTGTAGTATTTGTGAGAAATGTGTTTTGACACCTAATATTTAAATTAGTGCTTGACTTATGGATTTTCATTCAACAATGTTGATATGAATTATCTAGAGAGCGCGGTAAACTGCTTTTATATGACACATATTGTCAAAATCTGTGAAAACAGATTAAAGGGAAGATTATTATTGAAATGTTAAAATGCATAATGATTTTTAAAGAAGTCTCACCAAAGCAACATTTATTTGTTCACAATTACAATAAAATTAAAATGTGATTTTGTGATATAGCAAGACAAAATGTCTACCCATTTTTTTCTGATAACTTTTTAAGAAGGCTTTTTAGATGCATTTATTTAATTAAAATATACAGTAAAAACAGTAATAGTGTGAAATATTATTAGAATTTAACATAGCTGTTTTCTATGTTAATATACTTTAAAATGTAATTTTTTCCTCTGATAAAGCTGAATTTTCAGCATTATTACTTTAGTCTTCAGCATCACATGATCCTTCAGAAATCATTCTAATATGCAGATTTGCTGCTCAAGAAGAATTTATTACTGTAAGCAATGATGAAAACAGATGCTGCTGCTTCATATTTTTGTGGAAACCATGATAGATTTTATTCTTCAGGATTCTTTGATGAATAGAAAGTTCAAAAGCACAGCGTTTGTTTAAAATTGTAATCTTTTGTAACGTCTTTGCTGTCACTTTATGATCAATTTAATGTGTTATTGCTAAATAATTTTAATATTTACTTAAATATATGGGCTATTCTACAGAATTGGTTCAAAGTCAGAGTTGAAAAAATGTCTTTTTCCATAAATCTTGTACGTACGCAAATTGTATAATCGTGCAGTTAATTCTCATATTGTATTTTCAGAAAGTTTTGGAATGTTTGTTCTCTTCCCAAATTTGTCACTACCAAAACACAGTAATATATAATTTAATAAGAAAGGTTAAATTGACCTATTAAGATTTTGCTTGCTTCTTACTTGTAATTGTTTTTTTTTTTGTTTTGTTTTGTTTTTTTTAGTATATTATTAAAAGATTTTCAGGGCTAATAACAGTTACAATTTTAACAATATTTCAAGTGTAATTTATGAGATTTGTTGTATTTTAAATCCAATTTGTCCCTGTAAAAGGCAAAAGTTGATCATACTGATTTCAAAGTTAAGGATTCATTAGTTTGAATATACACTGAACCAAATATTATCATAACATCTTAGTTGATAATTCAATATACTTTATTTTTGACAAAACAACTCATGTTTTGGTTGTGACAGTGACAGTAATGTTTCGGTAGCAACCACTTTTAACTTGCATACTAAAACACTACTAAAATAAAATAAATAAAACTTTATTTCCCCTAATTAAAAGATTGCGTTCCCTTTTGTCACTACCGAAACAATGATGACATGTTTCAGTTGTGACTGTTAAAGTAGTGACAAATTTATGGAATAACACTAAAAAAAAACTGATGTCATTACTGAAACTTCACCAAATGTTTCGGTGTGACTGTTTCAGTAGTTCAGTAGTTGACAATTTTAGATACTTTTGAACCTAGCTTAAAGATGCTAATCAGCACATGGTTAACAAGCACAGTTGCACACACATAAAAACTAAATAATATGGAATAACTCTCAAAAAAAGTGTTTGATTATAGAAAAATGGTGTTCGGTAGTGACATGAAAATGCAGGTAAAGTTTCATAATTTACATAAAATACAAAAATTATATCTATATATGAGTTGAAATTTAGGCGTTAGCGTTCAGCACAGTCCCCTCCCAACTGAAAGTACCCACTAAATGATGAGTTTATATATATTAAGCTTACTGATATTTTAAATAATATTGTTTAATAGATATTAAAAGGATCTTAGTAAACAAGATTTGAATGATTTTTAAATGTTTTTTTTTTGCTTGTGGGGCAGCTGTTTGCACCAATTCTGCAGAATTGCCCATATAAGAACAGTGTCTTTAACAATAAATTGGGAAAAGCATGTTTGTCTGTTGACAAGATACATTTTATAACCTTAAATTATAAAATATCAGCCAGTTGTTCAGCCTTCCTAACATATTCTATCCACATATAAAATTGTTATCCTTAAATTGTCCTATCCATTCTAGCTTTAATTTCAATCCAATTTTTTCTTATCAGGCATCCAGCAGCCGCTAAGTGGTACGACAGACGGGACTTTGTCTTCATTGAGTTTTTGGTGGAGGACAGCAAGGATGTCAATGTAAATTTTGAGAAGTCCAAATTTGGTTTCAGGTATGTAGTTCTAACTTTAATCATCTGTGTAAATCCCCAAAGGTCTTATTGTCATTGCTTTAGATTCTAGGCTGTAGTTTGATTGTTTTGTGGCTCAGCTAATGCTGTCTTCTGCTCTCTTCCAGCTGTCTCAGTGGGACAGATAACATGAAGTACTCAAATGAAATTGACCTTTTTGAATCCATCGATCAAGACGTGAGTTTAGCACACAGTTGCGATATCCCGTTTCAGATTACCCTCCAATGAGATGCACATTTCAGGAGCACATTTTGTTATGTTTTACTTTCTGTTCTCAGGGGTCCAAACACAGACGTACAGACCGGTCGATCTTGTGCTGTTTACGGAAAGCAGAGTCAGGGAAATCCTGGCCCAGGTTAACAAAAGACAAAGCAAAGGCAAGTTTTGTTCCATATTTATTGTCACGGCAGTATTTACAGTTAAAACGGTCATTATTTGATTAAGGACTATGTCAGATAGCTGAATTTGACCTTAAACCGTATTAGTAGGTGTTGGCTTTAACAATCTTAATGTCAGAGTCCACTTCTACCCCAAACCTGAAAGTATGCCTCAAAAGAACTCTAGATAAGTACATGAATCCAAATGCTTCTAGCAATTTTTTGTATTATCATTGCATTCTCAGTGCCGCCACAAGAGGCGCTATAGAAAGATTTACTGTAAAATGTCTTCTATGGACGATTTTCTGAGGAGAATCTTGTTGAGCAGGTCTAATAGTAACACGTATGTGTTTGCATATTTTTCTGGTTTTAAAATTTAATGCAAACCAAGCAGTAGTTTGTGGCATCATAAGTTATTTGGCAATGTGTCTAGTTAACTATTAGTTTTATATATAACCTGTTGTGTAAAATAATTAACAGCGTATCATACCAGCCGGAATTGTAATGTCAGTGCATCCACACTTGTTGACTGTTGAAACTTGATATACTTGTATTTTGTTTCTCACTTGAATTTTGTCTACAGCTCAACTGGCTTAGTGTTGACTTCAACAACTGGAAAGACTGGGAGGATGATTCAGACGAAGATTTGTCCAACTACGATCGCTTTTCAGAGGTTAGTACTTTTTCGTTGAAAAATAGCTATAATTCACCCTCGCGGCAGTATTGCCTATTATTATTATTATTATTATTATTATTATTATTAAGGGAACTATGTGTGAAGAATGTGTTTGTAATTAATGCAGTGTACTGACTCGTTTGTTTGTTTCAGATGATGGGCAACATGGGAGGAGAGGATGATTTACCTGACCTAGATGGAGCAGATGATGTAAGATTTAATAGCTTTTTCATATGTGTAATAAAGTCTAGTTTAATGGGATGGTTAATCCTAATCGTTCATTCAGCCCCATGTCATTCCAACCCAACATGTTTTTTCCATACCATTAAATTTTATAATATTCTGCTGTTTTGAAAAATGTTTTTGTCCATACTATGAAAGTTAGTGGGGTCCAAAACAACACTGTTTGAACAAACATTCTTTAAAATATCTTTTGTGCTCCACTGAGGGGAAAAAAAAAAATCATACAGGCTTGGAATGACATGAGGGAAAGAAAATTTACTACATTTTTACTTCTGGCTAGACTGTCACTATAAGTTTTAGCTTTTAATCAACTAGTTGTTTGGCTGGTTGGGTTGTCTGATGCTACCTCAAGGAGCATCCTAGTTCAGTCAGGCTCATATAGGGTTAAGAAGGGTGGAGTGCAACAGAATGGAACAGAACACAAAGTTCTCAACACGCTCTTGTCTTTACCTTGACAGTGGCTTAAAGGGGATGAAATCAAAAACAAGTATTTACTGTGCTGACAACTGGTCTGGATTGGTAATCTGACATACCTGGCATTTTCCAGGTGGCCCAATGCATTTGAGGCCAATACTTTTTCTTTCTTTTTTTTTTTTTTTTTGGCTGGCCCATCATGCAGAGACGGTGTCCCATTGGTTTGTCTTCTGTATTGACAGTGTAAACCCAATCACAATGTGCCATAAATAGAGCAATGAAGTATCTTGCTTCACCTGTATAAGTATTGCTTCACCACTGGAAAGATGTGGAAATATTACAAAGTCTATAAACAGGATGTTAACAGAGACAGGACACGATAAATAAAGACATGTCAGCAGAGAAAATATTATAGCAGGCACAGCAAGCTCACTGTTCGCGCTCCCTGAAATATTCAAAGAAAATCCTAAATATTTAATTGAGGGTAGGAGTTTATATGAATGAATATCAGAATGGAACCGACTGTTTTAAAAAAAGAAAAAATTCAGATGGCATTTTGTTTTCATCTCACTTTCATATAATGCATATTAAAATAGTTAAAGGCACAATATGTATTTTTTTATTATTATTATTAAAATATCAAAAAACCATTAGACGAGTGTTATACTGTATTTTGCTGACTTGTGTTCTTACATTATCCCAAATGTTTCAAAGAATGTTTAAATCGAGAGAAATACGTCATTTTAACTAGTGTAACGGACCATGTCATTGCATCGCCTGCCAATGACGTCACACATCCTCGATTTTTCCGGTTTTATTTAGTAGAGAACATGGAAACTCCAAAGACGCTTTAATATGTTATGCATTTTATTAGACGGGTGACGAACATACAGAGTAGCATTATAACAGCACTTCAACACACTCAAATGTATCTAGTAAGAATTGGAAGCAGTGGACTGTGGCATAATAAAAGCTTTGCTGCTTTCGAGCCGTGTATCGTGCTCTTCCTTCAGTAGCAATCACTACAGCGACGTCATTTCGCTTTCACAACTTTCAACCCCACCCTGCTTCATACTACAGTGACCATAATAAGTCTTTAATACATTAGCTCATCAATAAACATGATTTCTGCCTGAGTCCCGACAGATTGCACAACTGCCTTTGATTCCACACTCAGTCACGGCATCATCAAACTACACCTTTGTTTCTTGTTTAGAATATGCGCCGTCTAGCGGCAAAAACTTACATATTGTGCCTTTAATAAGTGCAGCACTGCTTTATTTAAAGCAATAAACAAGGAAATGCTATATTGGAGCTGTTCCATAAGCGCCACCTGCTGTCAGAGAGTGAATTTGGATTTTTCACATAATTTTACGAAGCTAAAGTCAGACCATTCTGTTTGCATTAAGGGGAACATCGGATGCAAAATTCAAAAATCAATTTACTCCTTTATCAATCCTCAAAATACCTAAACAGTCTCAATTATCAGCCCTCAGTCAGTTGTATGCTGTCCGCCATTTTTTCCACGCTCGAGCAGCTGCGGTGACAACAATGGGCCTCATTCATGAAACACGAGCAGAACGAATTTTTATGTAAATCGTTGATAAAGCCGTTCTGACGTAAACTTTTGGATTCATGAACATTTTAGTATTTTCAAAATGTTAGTTGGTACGAAAGAAATGTACACCTGCTCCCTACCATGTGTAAAACGTTTTATGTTCTTTTTGGAAAACTGATGCACTGAATTTTGATGAACCACTGCCATTATTAATTAGTATTTTTATTTGCTGCTGAGGCGTTTTACAGTTATCAACTATAACTGTAAAACGCCTCACTCATCACCGTCACTATTTACCCAGCCGTAAATAGAGGAGGGGCAGGACAAATACCGACCAATAATCCTACTTGTACAACAACTGCCTACAACAGTGAAGTCAATATTACTGGTTACTGTTTTTGTTTTATATTCAGTAAAATTCTTAAAAATGACATACTAGTAATACGTTGCTGCCGTGGATGTTCCACATCATAGTAACTAAAGCAACTCAGCTGGAAAAACGATGTGCCACCAAAGCGTTTTCAAGCTCCACCAGCTAGTCGTTTTAAGAAGAATGCCTGACATTTTTTCAGCTGGTTATAAAACTCTTTGGTGGACACATGTTTTTGAATATTTATTGTTAAGCATATGGCCTATTAATCTTTTTTACATTAATGTAGTATACTGGAGCCAAACCTGTGAAAGTAGAGCAGAATATTCCACTGCGTTCCTGGACACGCACTTTGCATAGCTGTTATTCTTAGGAGGGGATTATGCTAATTGTGAATGAGCGTGCACAAGTGCCCTGTTTACGAATGATTGGAATTTATTAACATACACGTTTAACTATCAGATTGGACGTTTACGAAGTGTTTGTGATTCGAGAGGAGTGTTTTCGGGAAGGTCTGTTTTACTTGCAAATTACTCCGAATTTACTCATATTTACACAAGTTTCATGAATGAGGCCCAAAGTTTCTTAAGCAATGTAGATGTTTTGTAGTTGGAAGTAAAAGTGAACATAAGAGTCTTCATTTTCTCCACTGAGGACGCAGTGGATTTGTTTTTTGGGGTTTTTTAAACTTGGCATGAAGTACATAAAAAACGAGCAGTAGCTCATTATCATTTAAAGAGACATGCACCTAAACAGGTTGCTTTGAACAGAGCTGTTTTTGACAAGGTAAAGTAGTGGTGTTTTACATGACCATTGAGGAATTTTAACCAAAGTATGTTGCAGACATTTCATGAAGACCCTAAAAAAAATCATACCAACCTGTGGAAAATAGGCACCTGACGACCCCTTTACATCTTGAAATTATACAATCTAATTTAAATTAAAAAAAAAATCTGCCCATGCTAAACGAATGTAGCATCTTTGTTTGGATTGTGGCTTTTAAAGGATGTCTCTAATTTTAAATGGCTAAAATTAATTTAATTAATTTTGTTCAAGGCCTATTATAGAGCAAATGCACATCCTGTTCTTATAGTCTTTCATTCTTTTTGTCTCTTGCTTAAAGAAAAAAGGGCAATTGGTATTGGAATCAGCCTATTTGCTTGGAAAAAAAAATTGTAATCTCAATCTGCCATGAAAAATAATGATTGGTGCATGCCACATTTTTGTAGATGGCCTACTGGTTTCCTCAAACAAGACCCATTCTGATTGTAGTGGTGGGCCATTTGGACCTAAAAGGCAGACAGTCTAACATGTTGACAGTAGGCTAAAACGGTTGCATCTATAAACTGATCCTCTACAAAGCACAGTAAATATTAAAAGATTAGTTATTAGTAAATAATAAAGGATTAGTTCACTTCCAGAACAAAAATGTACAGAAAATGTACTTCACCCCCTTGTCATCCAAGATGTTTGTCTGTCTTTCTTCAGTCGTAAAGAAATTGTTTTTTGAGGTAAACATTTCAGGATTTTTTTTCCATATTGTGGACTTCAGTGGTGCCCACAAGTTTGAACTTCCAAAATGCAGTTTCAACGCAGCTTCAAAGGACTCTGAACGATCCAGACTGAGGAAAAAAAAAAAAAGGGAGACTTGTATACTTTTTAACCTCAAATGCTTGTTTTGTCTAGCTCTGCCATGCGCATGCATACTATACAGGGTATGTCGCTGTTTTACCTTTTTTGTAAAGGGCGTTTGATCATCTTTGCACGTTCACTTTGCAAACATTGGGTCGGTACTTCTGCAGTGATGTAGGACGATTTTGCTATATGGAGAAAATTCCTGAAATGTTTTCCTCAAAAAACAATTTTTATACGACAGAAGAAAGAAAGACATGAACATCTTGGATGACAAGGGGCTGAGTAAATGTCTGTAAATTCTTCTATATCTACTATAGTGACCCATTTCTGCCTAAAAACATGTAATGTCATCTTCCTGCTATGAATGACTTATTGGATTGTATTTTTTTTTTCAGGAATCAGCTGATAGTGATGATGAAAGTAAGTTTTCCTCTTTTTCTAGCTTGTATATTCAGAGCTATTACTGTTTTAAAGGGATGTAGTTCACTCCTCACAAAAAAGCTATTATTTACACAATTTATCTATTTTTAATATTGTAAAAAAGAAATATTCTCATGTGTGCTTCAAGGATGAAAGAAAGTCTTTGGTTTTGCAAGGGTGTGAAGTTGAGTAAATGATGAGAATTTTTTTTTAAAGTGTACTGTCCCTTTTTATATTATCTTGACTCATTATGCAGAAAAATATTGAAAATGATTTGCCGTCCTTCAACTTTTTCCGTTTAAATACAAAGGTGAATTTTTGAATAATTTATAATGTCCTGGCAAGCTCCAAGAAAAACAAAAAAAAGCTCTGGTTTCCATTCATTTTAACTGCAAGAAGAGCAACCAATATATTATACCAGTACATAACAGACTTACACAAACTAAAAACAACGTGAGAGAGTAAACTGACAGTCTTTTTCATACTTTTAACATGTTTGTGTTGTTCTCCAGAAATGCCAGATCTGGAATAAGTGCCTGGCATGTTGTGGACAGACAGAGGAGGAGAGGGGGAAGACATAACGAAAAGAGGAAGCCGTCACATAAACGCTACATGATCTGAAAGAGAGCAAAGCTGAATTCAATGAGAGCGTTGAATTCATCAGCATCACCTCTGTCTACTCAGTGGCTGCACTCCAGAAGATCGTCATACACCTCTGTTGGGAGTTAATATGCATATTGTTGTACAGAGCTTCGTTGTCCCTCTCCTTATGAGCAGTCCTGGCTTTTTGTTTTAATCTGTACTAAAAACATGTAAACTTCAACTGTTTGGGAAAACCTGCACTGTATTCATATTTTTTCAACCGAAAAGCAATAGATGTGATGGAAAGTTTCTTTTTTTTATTGTAAGGCATCGAAATTAAACTGAAAAGTGAAACTTTGCAGAGGTGGAGAGAGTTTGTGTCTCGCAAAATCTGTAGATTACAATCTTGGGATTAAAGGAAAACAATGATTATGGATTTTGGAAAACTGTAAGTACCAGTTCATCTCCCTAACATCGTCTCTTGAGGTGCTACCAGATTCATTGGTTGTTGATATTTCTGACTCTCTCCAAAATGATCAAGTCTATATAAGCGCTGTATTTGGTATTGGACAGTTAATGTCTTATTACTCCAGTATGATACGTGATGTCTTTAAATGTAAAAGATAGGAAAACAGAAAGGTATTGAATTTTTAAATCTTAAAAATAAAAAGACCAAATAAGTTTACATTATCAAAATAAGGTGTTAGACTACATTAGGGCTACATTAGGGCTACATTTTGTGCACATTGCTGGTTGACTCCTATCAATGTTTTCAAAAGAACAAAAAGCTTTCAATTTTGTCTACCTATTTCTAATAAACTGCTCAATGCTTAACTTTTCTTTTTTTTTTTCATTTGAACAGTAAAATTGTCAATTGACCTAATGAAGAAACCAATGAGTTTAACTTTTGTTTTCTCAGTATTTTTCCATGTTGAAAAATGGAACCTTATTGTAAAGACTCCTCCCTCAGGCAACCTAGCTTCAGTAACTTGTTCAAGGGCATAATGGATGATAATCTGAGCAAGTTATATTGCATGGGGTAAAATTGTTGTTTTTACTTGCGAACTCCATATTTTCAGAGTACTTAATAAGCATCCACAACTCGCACTTTTCTACAACATTAGGCTGTGAGGTCAAGAAGGAGGTGCTATAATGATGGGTTCATAAATGCGTGCTCACGGCCTATGACGACATGCCGACACTTCTCGCTTCACACCAACCCTTAGCAGGGTGTAGCCTGTGTATAATTTTCTGCCATGTTAATTAAATACAAATGCGGTCAACTTTTCAGACGGGGGATATTTCTGGATAAATGCAGTCGTTTACATATTACGTGCCTACTGGATGAATGGCATTGCCTCTACCTATCAGTAGCGAACCATCACTTCCTACAGCCGCATTGTGGCTGCGCATCCATTCCTCTCCAGTGACTTCAGACTGAACGTAATCGCGCTGGGTCCTAAAGCCTGACATTTATCTGTTCCGCTCGTTAAACACATGACGTCTTCCCTTCTTATGAGGCAGCAACAAATCTAGGTATTACAAAATGGTATGTATTTCATAGAAATGGATAGTGAGTATTTGTTAGTAATTTTATCCACCTTATTTTTCTCGTAAGACTGGGCGCGGCCATTTGTAAATTTAACGTGTCTGGCTTCCGGTGTCATTGGCTTCCAGTAATTTTTAGTTGTACAAAACAGTTTCTTGCTTGATATTGCAAACTGGTGTGTTATACGGTGCATTATCTTAATTACGAACACATTGGTTTGTAGTACAAATAGTTTTACAGTTTACTGCACTTTGTTATTCTTCTCGTTATTTCCCTATAGGGGATAATGAACCGGAAGTCTCACACATTCACAGAAAACGGATTACTTTGAAACGTTGAAAAATAAGGTGAATACACCTTATTGCAACCATCCCTGCTCTTTCACTCACCATGATGGAGCAAATAGCTAGAAACATGTTTTTCCCTTTTGGGTTTTTGGACTTTACCACTGTTAAAGTTGCTGTAAGTGATTTTTAGGAGTACCACACATATAAAATGTGCCTAAATCCTAGCACACGTGTTACACAAGGACTTGTGCCCAGCTAAAATGATCCAATGTCCCAAATGAAACCTAAAATGTAAAATGTGACACCCTACAGTCAAATGCAATGCCTGTTAGATTTGCATTTGTGTATTAGCCAATCAGATCCAATATTATTATTGAAATTCACAAACAATTTCTGAGTGACAGTTCTTCAGTGTTACGTGATCCTTCAGAAATCATTCTGATATTTTGATTTGCTGCTCAAGAAACTGATTATAAATGATGAAAACATTTGTGTTGCTTAATATTTTTATGGAAAGTAAGTTTTACTGTCATTTTTAATCAATTTATATATCCTCGCTGAGTAAAATAGCAATTGAAGACGGAAATAATATTTGGGAAGCCTTTTATATTTGCAACTGAGTATTAGAATATCATAATAAGGTGCTTTTTTTTACCAATAAGGGCTTGGGAAATGTAATATTTTCTGACACTTAACTGCATGTTAATTAAATTACATGAATGTAAACTATACATGAAGTGCTTTTTGACCCACTTAAGTAGGCCTCTCACATCTTTGTATGAAATTTCATAATTACTTCTGTTGCCTGTGGAAATATGGTTACTGACAAGCATTTATAATAAACTAAAATATACTTTAATGTAATTTCCATTGAAACTTCTATGTAATGTTATTAAAATATATTTATAATTACACATTTGTAGTTGAAGTTTCAATTTAAGTGTTTAAAATATCCATTCATCTGTAGGTTCGCTGGACTTTTAAAATACATTAACATTACATGAACATTACAGTCAAACAACACTACAGTGAAGAAACTTGAATATTTTGCTGATCGTTGCTGCTGAAAAAGGTCAATTATTGTCATGTTTTGGGCTGTACTAATCGGTCAGACCGGGAAAAACATTTGGAGTATTACAGACTGCCAAAAGTTATAACAAATCAAGGAGAAGAGTGAAAAACTGAGGAACAAAAGGCATTTGTGGTTGGCCAAACTAAACTAGGATTTCCAAGGCAAGAATCTTGACAACATTCGTGGTTGTTCTTATCATTTCCAATCAGGTAGGTGAAATATTAGCCTAATATCTTAATTAATACTACTTGTATGTATTTTTTTTTTTTTTACCAGATATTAACTTTAGTTTGACAAAATTTGCACCCTTTCCTGCTTACTAAGTCCTTTATATGATTTAGCAGCTTCCACACATTTTATCTGTGGTTTAGACAGCCATAAATTAACAGAAAAACATATTCAGTCATACATTAACCACGCAATGAATGGTGTTGTTTACATCCGAGTGTCACCAATATGGCCACACATACAGGCAAACCCTCTATAACTTTCATAAAAAATGAAATCTTACACTTATAAGAACTATCTTTAAAACATCACAAAAGATTTAAACAGTAACTTAAAATTTGACATTGTAAGGACACTTTTTAAAAGTGTGTTTAAGTGTAAAACATAGTTAAAGGACTCTTTTTAGTGTCATTTTATTTCAGTGATAGTATCTGCTTGTATAGTGTACAATCAGGCACACTTCTTATTCACAGGGGTATTGTGGTCTGCGTACAGCTCTTTTCAATGAGAGATTGGTTTGTGTCAGATGTCCGTGGTGTTTGGCCCTGGTCTACCGTGGCCTGCAGGAGCGCGTCCCGTCGGCGTTAAGACCCGGAGGCGCTCGGCCGCCCGGCCGTCATTCACTTCCTCTTTCGGCTCGCTCTCTTTCTCTCCTCTGTGATCATGGCTGCGCTCAAACATTACCAGCCATGTTTGCAAATCTGAAACCCAAAGGTTAGCGATTTACCCGTTTATTATTTACATCGCTTACACCCTCTTCATCCACATTGGTCCTTCGCCGGGGGGCCACATTCTCAGTCTCCTGTGCGATCGGCAGATATCAAGGTTGGGCAGTTTTATTATCATTATACGGGGGAAACTTTTGAGAGTGTGTTGTGTGGGTGATGCTGCCTCATTTTCTCTTACCGTATATCGGGAAAATAACGTGAATTAATCAACAAAAGATGACCTTTAGAGACGAAATGATGAACGTCTGTTTTTTAATGTCGCGTTTGCAGAAGCGAGGGTTAAAAACACGCTAACCCTAACGTCGTACAGCTTACAAACCCTGTAATATTTATATAATCAGCCCGTTTTATCTGTACGTTTAGCGTCTTTAATTATTTAAATAACGCACAAACCCGTGGTTATGTAAATAAGACCTGGTGTTTTCATTCACACCACTTTCGTCGATGATTAAACGCTCTTAAATGGCATTTAAACCCCATTTTCATTCATACCCCCCAAAATATTGAATTAACATTAATGCTAATCGGCGAATATTGTCTCAAAGCTCATAAACGGTCGCGATGAGTCGTTGAGATGCGGGAACGCAGGCCTCATTTTGTCACGGCATCACCGCTAATATAAACCAAGCACTTTAATCAAACTTCATATCAAAATATCATTTTATAAATGCCTCTATAACCCTAGGTTTTTATTATGAGCGTTACTAATACGCTTTCCCATAATGGTTATTCGCAGCCACATGTTTTAGTTCACAATTAATATTTAGTTTTAAACCAATGTCTTTTTGTTTTCGTTTGTGTTGTTTAGCCGCATCTCGGTTCTTTTTCTTTTTTTTATGGGTTGGTGTATGAAGGTACAAGAGTGAAATTATATTAAAGCGAGCGAAGAAACCGAGTTAGAGCAGATGTGAGGTGGTTTAGCTCGAGTTGTGGTGTTTTCGTTCTGGAGAAGTTTTATCAAATGTGAATATATATTTATATTTGTGCGTGCGTGTGTGTGATGTGAGATCCAGAAGCAGCAGCGCATGGTCATGTGCAGCGGTTAGCCTCCGTGCTAACCGATTCCCACATCTCCTCTTTTCGTTATTCACATTTGCCTTGTGTTTTTTCGTAATTAGACATCGTTAATTTTTCGTGCGTGTTGTTTTTAAGTCACTCTGTTTTGGCTGCACGGCCATTCTGAATGAAATCTTACAGTTTTGAGTTGGATGTTTACTGTTAGCCGTGCGGCTAATGATGGACACGCATAAAATAATTAGTGCCGGATTTGATCTAAAAGCGTAAATCTGCATGAGGGCATTTTAATGAGCTTTTATAAAAATACACGGGACTGACTTGTTATGTTTCAGGTGTAATCGTTGAGTTTAAGGCTGGGGTTCGGCATGAGATCTGTGTGTGAGATGTGTGTTATTTAACGCGATTGCTCGGGCATCTCATCGGCTTTATCTGCGACATTTTATGTTGAGATGTGAAGAGCAATATTTGTGATGTCCGCCACAGCAGGGCTCACTGGCTGTGTCTCAAAACCTCGTAAGCCGGCTACCTGCACAGCATTTTTGGGCGTCATTGGTGCGTTCCGAACGGTCGGTATGTCCCCGAAGATGCCGAAAATCCAATTAGAACGTTCTGTACGCGCCAACAATGCTGATAAATGCAGTATAGTTAGGGAGAACGCTAGGTTTTGAAACGCAGCCACTGTCTTCTATGCTTCAGAAACGTTGAACGCTCCTTACAAAGGTTGAATGAGAGTTTGAGTCTGTAGATTTTTAGTAAAGAGAGATAAGCATCTGCCTATTGTTTATTAGCTTGTAGTTGAAATATGAGGGAGGTTATTTCCGAGCATTTCAAGACGGGTTTAAGTTTTATTTTTACACATTTTTTTAGTCATAAAAATGGGTTGTCCACTGACTTTTTTTTTTTTTTTTTTTTTTTTTTTTTGATAAAGATTTTTTAACTGTTTGACAGCTGAATGACAGACGCCAAGGTAAACAAAATACACCCTGTTGAGTTGTTCAAACAGTAATAGCATGGCCTTAGTGACTCCAAGGTCATGGGTTTGATTCCCAGGGAATACTTGAACCAGTGTAAGCTGTTTCTGCCAAAAGTGAAATAAAAAAAAAAACATTTTCATCCATGTCAAAATGATGTACTATCGTGACGAGACATTAAAGTTTTAAAATGGGCTTCTTGAAAATATCCCACATCCTGTCCCGCCCTAATCTTACTCAGATAGTTAATAGGGTTTGCACTTATCTCATGGTTTGGTCCGTTACACGGATACGCGGCCATATTGGATATACTCAGATGTAAACAACAGCATGGATTGCAGGGTTAATGTACTGAATGTGGTGTTCTGTTAATTTTTGTTGTCTAAACTACAGAAAATATGTGTGAAAGCTGGTAAATCATATAGGGAAGGACTTGGTAAGCAGGAAAGGGCGCAGTATTTTGACAAACTAAAGTTAATAGGTGTTAAAGATGCGTACGAGCAATATTAATTAAGATATTAGGCTAATATTTCACCTACCTGACACAAATAAGAACAAACAAGGATGTTGTCAAGATTCTTGCTCTGGAAATCCTGGTTCAGTTAGACCAACCACCAGTTGGTTTTTTTTCGCTCTTCACCTTGATTTATAACTTTTGTCAGTCTATAGAACTCCAAATGTTTTTCCTGTTTTCCTCCCAAAACATGACAATAATTGACCGTTTTCAGTAGCAATGATCAGCAAAATATGCGATTTTCATTCGGTTCAGTGGCATTGTTTACCTTCTTTGCTGCCAATATGGCCGATTGATGACGTGTCGTGAAAATACATACAAAAAGTATGTTCTAAGTAGTATGACTGTACTCTAGGTGTACTGCTTTTACCATGTTGGCTTTGTCATGTGACCTACGACATCAGTTGCATCACTGCCATTCACAATCCTCTCCCATGGCCTCTGTTGGATAGTAAAGTGTGCATTGGACACTTCAGTGGTCCATCTGTGAAGTTTTATGAATACTATGAATTTGGAAAAGTGTGTCCGAATTCTTGACTTATGCACTATTCTATGCAATTTTGTAGTAAAAATAGTGTGTTTAGTGTGTTTGCACTGAAAAGCTCAATAATAAGTGCACTTCAGAAGCCTGGATGATCCACTTAAATTACAAAAATAACATAGTGCGGAAAGGACACTTCATGCTTTCAGGCTCTGGTGCTGGACAACAAAATAACCTTATAAAATTTGTATTGTGCAAAGTGTATAGTGCATCATTTGGGATGCAACAATACTGATTTTGCGTACTGTTTAGTATGCATATTCAGATGTTGTAAAACAAGCAACAGTTGCTATATTTTACAGTTGTCTGTGCATGGGAACGTGACGTGAGAGCCTTGTACCATCTTTCAATTGTTTTGTTTTTTTTTCCCTCGCCAGATGGAAGCAAATAACCATTTTAACTACGGGCCTCACTCTTCTGTGTCAGCTAACTCAGGACTGAAGCATTCCTCAGGAGATTCTCTCTATACTAACGGGTCCTCCATGAGCTTCCCCCAGCAAGGGAAAAGTAAGTCTCTGTCTTTGCATTTCTTAATTTCATGGTGCCCTTTAAGGTCTTTAATCTCTGTTGTTCGTCACACAGATCTGAATGGCGAAATGAATGTGAATGGCATCACTACTGCAGGTGGGAGCAGCCAGCCAGGCACCCACCCTCCCTCTTCCTCTTATCCTCATATGAGCAACCATCACCTCCCGGGCAGCATGGGATATGAGTATCTGTGGGGCCAGTCTCAGTACAACCCAGCGATGGGGCCTGTCCCTCCCCACGGGTTGCACCAGAAGCCAAGCTCCCAGGGCGGGGTACAACCACAGCAGCCTCAGCACCACTTCCAGGGCCACGGACCGTACCAAGTCAACGGCAGTATGGGACCGTCCCGGCAACCTCCGGGCGCTGGGCCGCAGTACTGGGGAAGGGGAAATGCTGGGCAGCAGCAACAGCCGCAAGGGGGATCTTCGATGCCCATGGGATATAACTCTCACGGCATATATGGGACATATCCTAACCAGGGCATCCCGCCGTCCCAGCATCACCAGCAGCCTCCGGCCTTGCAGCACCAGTCTGCAACGGCGCATCATCTCCAACACCATTCACACCTCCACCAACCTCAACACCAGCAACAACAACAGCAGCAGCAGCAGCATTATGGTATGATGCCTAATGGAATGCCGTTTTACCAGCATCCGTCGCACCAGTCCCAACCGCAGGCCCAAAATCAGTCTCAACCGCAGGCTCAGATGATACCACCTGCCACACAGAGCTTTACGCCTCCACGAGGAAGCCCTCAGCACCATCTCGTGGGCAGTGGAGGAGGCAGAAGCAGTCCCCATCACGTGCCGGTCCCAATGAGGTCCCCTTCTGCTGTGCCTGATAGTGGGTCGCCTAAGAGCAGAGACATGCAAGGTGAGTTGCCACAAACGAAAGGGTTGTTGTAGTTTAGAATTTTGTTTGTTAGTATTAAGTGTTGTTTTTTACATTTTAGTTTTGTAGCACTGCCAAAGTTACAGTGCTAAATATTTAAAGAGATAGTTCACCCAAAAATAAAAATTCTGTCATTAATTACTTACCCTCATGTCGTTCCAAACTCGTAAGACCTTCGTTCATCTTCAGAACACAAGTAACGATATTTTTCTTCAATAAACAGCAATGCAACTACCATATTTAAGGCCCAGAAAGGTAGTAAGGACATTGTTAAAATAGTCCATGTGACATTAGTGGTTCAACCATAATGTTATGAAGCTATAAGAATACTTTTTGTGCACAAATAAAACAATAATAACGATTTTCCTTTCTTCCGTGTCAGTCTTTGACGTGCATTAACGATAGTATCACGACACATGCATGTGGTTGGCTTTCTGACGTAGAACCCAGATGCGCTACACGCCTTGTTTACAAGCAAAAGACGATGCACGCTGTACATAAGTCTTCATAAACAAGATTTCACCAGAGAAAATGAGTTGCAATTTTTTTTTCGCCCAGCTTAACTTACTCGAACCAGAATTTACAAACATAGGGCCCTATGAAACCTGTTTCATTTTTTCCCAAATCCCGTTTTATTTATTTTCTTTTTTCAGAATTTCGTTTTTTTCTGTTTTAATTTTTCTGGTTTCTGCTTCTTTTTCTTTTCTTCCTGTTTTAATTTTCCTGGACTCCTTTTTAATGGTTAAATTAAGTTTTATTTATCAAGAAGCAAGTCTAATTAATTAAAATCATGAAACTTTTACAATTTAACACCGGTTTATTACAGGTTTAACAAAAATTACATATTTAGGTTGTAAAATAAATAATAAAGCATTAATGCTTTTAATAAATGAAAATTGAACATTTTATTTTTTGGCAAATAAAGTGGATTTACGATTAAAACAGAAGAAATATGATTATTCCTTAAAAATAAGGTTTTAATAAATTTAGTAGTAATAAAACTATCACGTACATTCTTCTGAACAATAGTAATGTTGGGTTGCTGTGAATACCTTTAAATTTGTATGTGTATATGATATGACGGTAGTTTTACTCAAATGAAATGCTAAATTGCTCACAAAGTGTCTCTCAGAGCAGTTCTGGAGATGTTGTTCATGTATCGTTTAGTGAAATGGCAGACGTTAAAATCACAAGTGTTGTACGCTTCAGAACGAGTAGTAAACAAAACCGCGCGTCTGCGGCATGCATTAACACAGAGACACGCAGAATTCATATTTAAATAGTTATTTTGTGGCTTAATATTAACAAATATTAGTCTATATTGCAATTTGATTTAAGTGTAATGACCTACTTTTGATTTATTCATCCAAAATTCCGTGACATTCCGCGCTAAACTGTAAATTCCGTTTTTATGACTGGATTCCGGGATTACGCATCGCAGAAATCATAGGGTCCTACAAACGATGAACTAAGGCCCTGTTTACGCTAGTGCGTTTTCGCTTTAAAACGGCGCTTTAAAACGAAAACGATCCTCGTCTGCACTGGCACTTTCACTGCGTTTCAGAAACAATCTCTGTTCACACTACACAACCGAAAATGCATGTCATATAGGGCTGAAACGATTGTCAGCAAATGTATTTTGTCAGATTGTCAGCAAATGTATTTCATTTGATCTCATATGACCTCATGTAAGAGCCTGCAATAATGCGGTTTGACCAGTGTGGCGATGTAGCGCAAGATTGTAATTCAGCTCTCCTGGATGCAGTTCAAGAGAAGATACACACAGCTCTTCAGAGCAAACACAGCCGAACCTATGTGGCTTTTGGATGAATATGCAAATATATGCTAGGCGCTTTCCTCTCAATAATGACGTAAACGCAACAAAAAACTGCAATGTGAAAGCAGCAGTTAAAAACACATCTCATTACAGTGGTGTGGATGTTTGCACAAGCTCTGCAGTGCGGAACTTAAGTAAAGTCACATCACATTACATTTATTTATATAGTACTTTGCAATAAATAGCCGTAAATCAAGCAGCTTTACAGCAGTAAACATGAAGAACTAGAGTCAGTGTCGCTTTCAGTTAAAATTACTACTTGATTTTCTGTTATAAAGCAGCTCTCCAGTGTGGAGCTAGCTAATGATACAATCTTTTTATTAAATTATAGTTTGGTTTGCAGAGATCAAAGATGGATCTAGCTCAGGACTGTTTAGATGATCATAACCCTATAAGGCATTTTATCCTAAAACAAAATGTATTATCACTTACCTTTATTTTGTTTCTTATCTGTATGACTTACAAAAGGAGAACTTAGGCAGAATGATGTATCATTCAGTTTTTTATATAGCTAATTAAATAGTGAATAAGAGTTTCTCTGTCTGTCATCTCATTTTGTGTGCCAAAAATATATGTGTGTATAAATTAATTGTGTAATAATTGTAATTGCATATAATTTTCAAAAGATGAAGTGATTACCTTTTATTTATTTATTAGAGTATGTGTGGGCAGCCGCGCCATCGTTTTCAAAAGTCTCTGTTTTGGTCCGCTTGAAACACAACCCTGGAGTTTTCAAACTAAAAACGGGGTTTGTAGCATTTTTAGAAGTTCTTTTCTTTTAGAAGGGTCGAAAATGTCGGAGTAGTGTAAACGACAGGCGTAACCATAGCAAAAGTTATACCTTTTAAAATGAAAATGCACTAGTGTAAACAGGGCGCATGCTCCTGCGTCAGCAGCACCACATGCATACATCGTGATACTATCATAAACGCGTGTCCGACTGACACGGAGGAGAAGAAATTGTTGAATAAAGTTGCTATTTTTGTTTTATTTATGCACAAAAAGTATTCTCGTAACTTCATAATGTTACAGTTGAACCACTGATGTCACATGGACTGTTTTAATGATGTCTTTACTACCTTTCCTGGCCTTGAATGTGGTAGTTGTTTTGCTTTTCAAGGTGCTTTGCAGGCTCAAAGATCTCAGATTTCTTAAAAAAAATCTTAATTTGTGCTCTAAAGATGAACGAAAGTCTTACAGGTTTGGAACAACATGAGGGTGAATAATTAATGACAGAATTTACATTTTTGGGTAAACTATTTGTTCAACATCTAAATTTTCAGCGCTATCTACTAGCAAGTAAATAAACTTGCCTTGCCTTGCCTTGCCTTGCCTTGCCTAGTATTGCTATTAACTAGCATTTCATGTTTAATAGATGTGGGTTGTGAAGTTATAATAAAACGCATGGATTTAACTTTAATATATTATAGTTTGTTTTGGAATCTGGAAAATGTTAGTTTAGTCAAAGCTTTTACCATAGTGATTTAAGGTAAGACAAAAGCACAGTTTGAATGGTGAATTTATCATGTGCTCACATTTAAAATTTTGAAAAATTACAACGTGCGCCTTTTAAGAATTTTTTTTTTTCCTGTTAACGTTAAAACACTCCTGCCCAATTCTTACATTTCTCTTAAATTAAATCTTATTAAAGATGTTTGCATAGTAGATTGTCTTAAATTAATGTAAACCTATGTAAGTTTTTAAGCTGCAAGCTGCATAGTTAGTTTGTTTAATGAGGTCTGCACCAGTACAAAACAAGATTGTTTCACTTGTGCAGATAGCTTTGTGAAAGCAATGATGTCTGGCAGTCATAAGTAATGTGATTGCAAAAATGGTAGCGTGTTTTATCACGCATGTTCTGATTTCCTGTACTTAGGTGGTGCCATGCACTTCCTGAATGAATTAATATCAGCAGCGCTAGTGTTCTCTGAAAACATGCCTTACTGGCCCAAAGTTACTTGACATGTATATCTCAAGTAACTTCGGACCAGTCAAGCATGTTTTCACCAATGCTAGTTGACTTTTTGGATTAGGAAGTGATTCAAACTGACGAATAATCTGTAAGCAGGTGATATCTTGCCCTAGTTCTCTTTTCCACCCACATTTAGTCTCATTCATTAGACAGTGGAAAACAGCACGCTGCTTAAATGCAATAAAACAATCAACAATATTGTGCATGACATTGATGCATATGTTAATTTTTGGCCTGTTCACTCATTCATTATGTACTACAAATGCCTTCCATTTCATTTTATGAAAAGATAGTGTAAAAGTGAATTCGGTGCACAGCAGTGTATAACCCAAGTCAGTTTGAACTCTAGTTTCCTGCACATTAACAGTAATCGTGCACTACTTTCCAGCCCACATCTCTGACCTAAAAATCCAATTTTAGTTGCATTTCAAACCACATACAAATTAATGTGGATTTTTGCTGCTAACAGCTGTTGTAATTTTTTTTTTTTTTTTTTTTTTTTTTTCTTTTTTTGTGGTCTGCAGTTCCTATGAATGAGCCCTTCAAAGAAGCAGATAAAGGCTTCAATGGAGTCGAGAGAAGCTCTGCACCCCAACGGTTGCCCAAAGCTGAGAGTTTTCCTGCAAAGCCCCCTAGCCTTGTTTCTTCTACCGACTACAACCAGGCTGCGCAGCTTCCAGCCTTGGACCTGGAGAAACCTGCAAAACAACATCAGGAGATGGGAGCTGTCGTAAAGGAGCTTAGTTCTTCCCCCGTCTCTGGACCTCCACCACCACTAGCTAGTCCACCTCGGAAAGCCTCGGCCCTCCCAGCGGTCTCTGGGCGGGATTCGCATTCTCCTTCGCCTTCAGGATTTGCTTTATGTTCTGGGGTCGGCGCAAGCGCATCTGTATCTCCACCATCTCCACTTCAGACGGTCACAAGACCTGGATTCTCCGGACCTTCATCAGCTGAAGGAACACCTGGTACAACTTCAATGTCTTCTCCTAAGAGCTCCAGAGCTGTTGTTTCCCACAACCAGCCTGTGGTGTTTTCTTCAAAGACCTTGATGCATCCTCCAACGCTGCCTCTGGCGGAGCCCCAGGGGTCAAAAAGTCCACAGGTTTCTCCGACACCTCTATCTTTAGCTGCGTCTCCATCTGTCGTCTCCGCTCCTCCTGCGTTGGCACCACTTAAAGGACCCCAAGAGGCATCACCTCTAACAGGCCAGAGTCCTAAACATCCTGCTGCTTCCTCGACTCCAACATCTGTTGCCGAAAACGTCTCTCTACCAGCAGTCTCTGCACTTCCATCCGTGGTCGCTGGTTCTCCTCAAGTTGCGGCTTTGGCTTTATCCACACCACCTCCTGTTGTTAGCTATTCTTCTCAGGCACCTCTCAATGTTTCTGCTTCTCCAATTGTATCTCGTTCCCTCATTGATGTGGTGGCAAATGTAGATGTTTCTTCTCACGGTCCAGGTCAGGTGGCTTCTCATGGTTTGGTACGGCACAGCTTTGGGGAATCGCACTCTAGTCCGGTAATTCCTGGTAAACATGAGGCCTGTGGTTCCCAGAGTAAAGTCATAATGGGCACGTCCAACAATGAGGCTCAAGCTGAGATGCATCAGGTGCAAATTCATGGTCGAAACCTTGAACCAGCTTTCGTTGTTCCAAAGGAACCTGAAAGAGACACTAGCAGTATCAGAGATCAGGCCGCCCCGAGGAAAGTAGAAAGCGAGGCTTTAAATGATACTTTTGGCACTGACACGTCACTGGACTATCCGTCTTTGGCTGAGTCAACCTACCTTGAAAGCTCAAGAGCTGAGGATGGGAGTTCAATGATGGACACTTTTGATAATTCTTTTAGTCTTTCCCAGACTGGAGACCAATCAAAGTTTACAGAAGGATCCATGATTGATGACTCCAGGGACTTGCAGGACACTTCCTGTGGAGAAGAAAACTTGAACAGCTCCATGACCTCGACCAGTTCCACCGAGGAGGCGTCTCTCAAAGATAACACGTCTCTACTGGATGACTCTTTGAACGACAGCTCACAAAACAGCTCGTCTTTGCTTTCTGCATCTATTAATGCTTCTACACACTCTATCAAAGGTGAGATTTTCAATGCACTAATAATGAAAAAATTATGAATTATTAAATGAATTGATGGTTATTTGCTGAAGATTACATTTAACAGTGTTAAATTAGTAGTGTTTTTATTTTAACCCTCTGAGCCCCTTCATTTTTGGGTTCCTCTTGGTACCTTCACAGTCAAAAGCAGGGGTGCCCAACCTTGGTCCTGAAGGGCCGGTGTGCTGCAGAGTTTAGCTCCAACCCCAATTAGAGACACCTTAACCAGCTAATCAAGCTCTTGCTACTAGGCATACTAGAAACTTTCTGGCAGGTGTTTTGAGGCAAGTTGAATCTAAACTCTGCAGGACACTGGCCCTCCAGAGGCGAGTTTGGGCACCCGTGGTCAAAAGTGACTGAAGTCTTCATGTGTTTTTTTCTTTAATAGGAAAATCAATGTTATATATATTTTGTTTAATAGTATTTTTTTATTTTTGTATTTTGAGATGATCCATTTTTTTTCTATTTGAAAATAAGAATTTAAAAAATCACATTTTTAAATTAATTAAAGCAGAGTTAATTAATTGAGTTTGCATTTTCTGCATTATGGCTGATTTATAGATTGAAGATGTCATTTTTCCTATAGGAAAATCAATGTTGTATATTTTTGTTCAGTATTTTTTTTTTCTTTTTGATTTGAGAAAGTTTTATAGTACCAGTTAATATTTTTGCAATAATTATATTCCATTTTTTCCGTTTTAAAAATAATGCAATTTTTTTCTAATTTAAAAAAAAAAAAAATAAAATTAATGCAGTATTTGTGGTTAAAATAGAGACTAGCTATTCATGATTTTCTGCATCATGGCTAATTCATAGTAGAGCTGAAGATCTTCACCCGAACCCGATGAAGCCCGACGGGACCCGACGAAGTTATATCATTTTACAAAGGCTCGGGCTTGCGCTCCGGCTTGCGCGGTAAATGTGCGGTCACGTGATGTGTTTCGATTAGCGCAACAAAGATGCGAAAATGGATGCTGAGGAGGTGAAACGGAGGCTTGCTCCTGGTGATTACGTTTTGACAAAATTAGCCAGATCAGTACTATGCATCCCGGGCAGTCGCAGCAGCAGTAAAAGGGTGTTCAGTGCTGCTGGACGCACCATCAGTGAGCGCAGGACCGCGCTGAAACTACAGTGAATTCAGTAATTTTCCTCCACATAATATGTAGCCTAATCTTGGTGAGTAAAGGTTTTTCAAATATAACTAAATATTAATTGAGCCTTAAATGCATAATGTAGACAGAGTATATAGGCCAATGTTGGCATTATTCTCTTATTACATTTCAGATGCTATTCACCGTCGCGTTGAGGCCAGATTGTGGAGAGAAGTGGCGAAGTAGATCTTGCAGAGCCTTTATCTTAATGTTGTTATTGCCAAATACCCATCTTAATTTAATTTAAGAAAAAGGCATTTTTATTGGCACGTTGGCTTATTTATAGGCTAAGTGTATACCTATTTAGAGTGATAAGATGTTACGATGTTACAGAGGACTTATTTTATTTCTTTGTTCCAACGTCCAAGTGGCCTATAGCCTACGTTAGTCATTAATAAATTGTTAAAACATGTATAAAATTACTCATTCTTGACAAAAGACAAAAGGCAAAAGAGCTGTGTGCTTGCGCACATTTGAATGATGTCGGGCTGTAAACGGGTTCGGGCTTTTAAAAAGCTGCCAATCAAAATATACTTGTCGGGCTCGGGCCTTGTCGGGCCTAACTTTTAAGGTCCGATTACAGCTTTAATTCATAGATTGTACATGCCATTTTATTTTATTTTTTATAGGAAAATTAATGTTATATATTTTTGTTCAATAATATTTTTTTTCTTTTTGAATTTTGAAGTTTTATGGTGCCAATTAATATTTATGCAATAGTCCATTTTTTTTCCATTTGAAAATAATACATTTTTTTCTAGCTTTAAAAAAATATTTTTCAATTAATGCAGTATTTCAGGTTGAACTAGAGACTGGCTGAGCATGTTTTCTGCACCATGGCTGATTTATAGATTGTACATGTCAATTTTTTTTTTTCTCAGTATATTCCCATTAATTTCCTTTGGTGGTAATTTTTGAGCATGGTGCCTTTTTTTTTCTTTATGACCACTTTAACCTTATCAGATTATGCTTTAAAATGTTTTGTGCATTCACTTGCCAATTGTAATAAAAGTTACTAACTTTAGCACCATTCTGATGAATCTAAGATTTTTAAAATTTCAATGTAAAATTGTTCAGTCAGAAGTGACTGAAAAGGCCCAGAGAGAGCAGTTGATTACAGTAAAGATAACATGCATGTACCAAATGCATATCTAATATCGGCAGATTCGATTAAAAAAAAAAAAAAAAAAAAAAATATATATATATATATATATATATATATATATATATATATATATATATATATGTGTGTATATATATATATGTGTGTATATATATATATGTGTGTATATATATATATGTGTGTGTATATATATATATGTGTGTGTATATATATATATATATATGTGTATATATATATATATATATGTATATATGTATATATGTATATCTATATATCTATATATCTGACTGATATTGGCTGGTAACCAGTGTGGTCCCTATATATTATACATCCCTATTTTTAACAAAATGAGTAGTGATAACACTTATTCAGGTGTACTTGAACACTAAAGTTTCAAATGGTTATCTGAATGCTTGACAGACGTATTGCACACATCTTTTAATGTCTGTTGTTTAAACCGCAACACATTTTATTCCACATAGGTGATCATATTCTTGGCATAGAGAATGGACCTGATACTTCAGACCTGTCTGGAGGTGACCGAAGATCTGCGCTGTCTGTAATGACGGTTAAAGCGCTGCAAGCGGTTGTAAGCGGTTCTGTGGAAGGGACGACCGCACATGTGTCTGAAACCCTTATCGCCATGCCAACAAAAAAGCCACGGAAGCCTAAAACCCCAAAGACGACAGTTGCTACTGATGAAAGTAAATGCACTGCTCATCACTATCATGCTAGCATAGCTTATCGTTTACAGATTAATTTTTTTTTCTTTTTAAACGCTACTCATTATTTTTTTAATAAATCAAATGTACAAAAGTTAATGCTGTCTTCATTGACTTAATTGTTTTCAGTTGGCTCTCCTGATTCCAAGATCAAGAAGCGAAAGTTGACACCTGACGGCCCGAAGCAAGAGAAAGTTAGGAGGAGAAAGAAAACAGAGGATAATTCACAGACCGCAGTGAAGAAAAGGAAAATCTCTAAAGAGGCAAAGGAACAGGAGGGCGTCCCAACTGATACCTCAACTCCTTCAAATGCTCTGCCTCACCTTCCAATTGATCCAATGACCTTTGTCCAAGTCTCAAGCCTGACCAATACTGACAGCCCCATGGTCCAGCCCAAGAAGATCTGGAAGCGTAAGATAAAAGAAGGTGTGAATGAGGCAAAGCCTCCCAAACCAGCCAAAGAGTTCCCTGAAGGAAAAACTGAAGAAGATGATGATGATAACAGCTCCGCAGCGGGTATCTACATGTTTGAAATTTGTTCTTTGTTCTTTGTTCTTTAGTGTTCAACCTCTTTTGTATGCATACTTCTGGCACTTACGATTCAGATAGATTAAGGTGTAGTTTGTGTGTCACAGGTGATACCCCAAGGCGTCGGATTGCAACTGAAGAGCAAGTCCAATTTCCTTTGCAGCATGGGTGAGCAGTGTGTTATCTAAAGTATCAATAACCAGGTCTTGATGCTTTTTTCCAAAGCAGCCCATGTGCTCCTAATTTGAAAAAAGTAAATTTAAAATTTTGAATTTAATTATTGGCGCAAATGATGCGAAATGCCCCACGCTTTTGCGTGAACGTGTGATATTTGCGTCAAGTGGAATATTCGCATGACATTCTCGCACAAGCCAATAAGCGAAGGTTGTATCAGGAAATAGAGAGCATTATTGTAGCCTGAAGTTTATGATATAGGTATCTGGAGCATAGAAAATAATTAAAATCAGTTGTAGTGGTAGTTGTATTTTATTAGCATGGCTACAGAGATGCTGCTATTAATAAAGTCTACTATGGTCGATCGTGTGTTGTTATTCGTGAAAAACATCTCGTGAGTAATCTAGAGCGAGTATCATGATGTGCACTTTCGCTTTGCATATGGTGTGAACAGACCATTGAGCGTGCAATAAAAACTGGTCAAAGTCGTCATTCATTTTTCCAATTTAAAAAAATATTTATTTAAATGCATCATTTTGAGTACACTAGGTTTTTAAATATTTCTGCTTCGAACTGTATGTATTTAATAATTATGGAATTATTTGCATTTGAAAGATTGAACTTAAAACAAGATACAGTTTGTGCAACCAAAAAAGCGATAACCAAAATAAACGTTCAAATGTTGCATAATGCAGGTTTGTTAATTATAAACAAGCCCAAAATACACCAGGACTCTTATTTTTAGGGAGGATTAAATATATACTCTTACAACCATTTGAAACGTTTAATATAAACACCACGAATCATAATTCATGAGTAGTACTCACTAGTGTTTTTATTTTATTTTTTATTTTTCGAGGGCGGGGACATAAATGTGCCTTATTGATTGTGAACTGCTCTAAAAACAGAGTCTGTAGAATGTGCAACAGTGCTGCATTTTTACTCTGAAACGTGCAGGGCTTGAATATAATAAAATACTTTTAATAATTTTAGAAGTAATCTTAGATCTAATTATATTTTAGAGTTTGCACACATGTATTATGAAGCTTGCACTGTCTAGTCCTGATAACAGATTAAAATTTACAATTGGAGTTATATTAAAAAATGGCTTTTCCAAGTTTTATAATGGCAGTGAATGGGTGTTGAAATTTTGAAGTCTAATAAAGCGTGTCCATCCATTATAAAAAGTGCTCCACATAGCTCTGGGAGGTTAATAAAGGCCTTCTGAAGTGAATGATGCGTTTGTGTAAGAAAAATATCCTTGTTTAAAACCGTTTAAAACTCTAGCTTTCACTAACTGTCGTACTTGCGTTCATGGGAGAGTGACGTTCCAGTGGATGACGTATGATGTAGTGTAAACTCCGGTGAGAAGTGGCGAACGCAGAAGCACAAAGGAGAGAGAAGAACAAAACAAGACACTTTGCAAATTAGAAGTACAAAACAAGGATTTGTAAAGAAAAATGTTGGGGGATTTTGATGAAAGCCAAGAGGAGACTGGTTTTCCTTTGCTGTAAACAAAATTTGGTTGTCACGAGACTAGCATATTCTCACTGGAGCTTGTGCTACGCCTACGTCTTGCGTCGTCCGCTGGAACGCCACTCTCGTGAATATGTGCACAACAGTTAGCGGAATCTAGAAATTACGGTTTATAAAATTTTAAATATGGATATTTTTCTTACACAAAATCATCAATTTACTCCAGAAGGCCTTTCACTTTCTATGATGGATGGATGCACTTTGTTGGGCTTCAAAATCTCAACACCCATTCACTGTCACTATAAAGCATGGAAGAGCCAGGACATTTTTTTAATATATATAAATCCGATTATATTCATCTGAAAGCAGAAAGTCACATGCACCTAGAATGGCTTGAGGGTGAATAAATCATGGGGTAATTTTCATTTTTGGGTGAACTATACCTTTAAGGGATGCAGCTAATAAGCAGCTAGTCAATAGTGAATAGTATTTCCTAATCTAAAATGTTAGAATTATCCAGTCTTATCCTATTATTGTTATTGCAGTCCTGTTTTACATGCTGTGTTTCATAAATGCTAGCTGGAGGCGAGAGATTCGAGTCCGGAGGCTAGAGGACCGCCTGAAAGGAGAGACGTGGTACTATAGCCCCTGCGGCCGGAGAATGAAGCAATTCCCTGAGGTCATCAAGGTGAGATCCGTCATACTTGCACACTAAATGATTACCCACAATACCACTGCAGCCTAATCTGCATGTGCGATTAAAAAGGCTTCTGTTTTCATCCAGTTGCTTTTGTCTCTCTTACATTCTTCAGTATCTGAAGAGGCATCAGGATGCCCTCCAGGGTGTTTCGAGAGAGCACTTCAGCTTCAGTCCACGGATGCCAGTGGGCGATTTCTATGAGGAGCGGGAAACCCCTGAGGTGTGTGTTAAGATGTCTACAGGTGCCGCAGGCAAACATGTGGTTTGTGGATTGTTGCAGGACGTGCCATCACTCTTTAATTTGTTACAGGGTATGAAATGGTTCCTCCTTGCCAATGAGGAAGTGCCCTCCATGATCATGGCTATAACAGGCAGACGTGGTCGTCCACCAAATCCAGACAAAGAGCCTCGTTCCCGTGGCCGCCGAGCCAGAGGAGCCCAAGGTAGACGGCCAGGCCCTCCCAAGCCTAAGATGGAGGATCTGCTCAGCAAAGTGGACGCAAGGCTGCTGAAGAGACTGGAGGCAAAGGGTGAGTGTGAATATTTAGATCATTCCTTAACCGGCGAACCTGTCAGGTGAGGTGTAGAGCAAGATGCAAACTATCATCATTGATTTCTGGAGCAACACAACCTCAGAATGCTATGGGTGAATTGTCTGATTAATGAAAATGTACTTGTAGCTTTTTTTGTGAAATATAATGAGCATCTTAACTCAGATGTTCATTGTTTTACAGAGGAACTCACAGAGGAAGAAAAAGAAAAATTGGTCAAGATCAAGAAGAAAATGAAGAGAAAGGTGAGCTGACATTATATTATTATTTACTACCACGAGTCTGTTTGGGAACCAACTGATCATCTGATTTTTGTCATGCAGGCGAGACTGAAAAGAAAGGAGGATGCAAAGATTAAAAAGATCCGACAGGAGAAACGGAAAGCCAAAGTAAGAAACTTTACTCAAATATCTACATAACTCAGAGTAGTTCACTTCCAGAACAAAATTTTTCAGACAATTTACTCACCCCTTGTCATCCAGGATGTTTATGTCTTTCTTTCTTTAGTCGCAAAGAATTTTTTTTTTTTGAGGAAAATATTTCAGGATTTTTCTCCATATAATGGACTCTCTCCCTGAACTCTGTGTATTCTGACTTTATTTTTTAAAAAAAATGACAATTTATTTAATTTTTAACCTCAAATGCTCATCTTGTCTAGCTCTGTGTGAACTCTGTGTTCCGAATCAGTACGGTTAGGGTATGTCAAAAATCTAATTTTCTTCTTCAACTTTAAAATCATCCTACATCGCTGCAGAAGTACAGACTCTGTGTTTACAAAGTGAACGTGCAAAGATCAAATGCCCTTTACAAAGAAAAGGTAAAACAGTGATGTAGGATGATTTTGAGGTTGGAGGAGAAAATGAGATGGGAGTTTTTAGACGTACACTAACTGTCATGAACCGGAAAGCAGTTCACATTTTTGTTCTGAAAGTGGACTTCTCTTTTAATGACAGGGTTTATGGTTACAAAAACCTGGAAATATCAGGAAAATCATGTATTTCAAAACAGTTTTGATGGTAGGAAAATTTTGAATGATAGTAAAATCTATATGGCACCTGTTGAAGTTTTTCAAAGGACACTTTTTTTTTTTTTTTTTGATAATAACTTTAAATAGTGTTTCAATTTTTTTTATAGTTATGCTTGCATCTAAAACCAGAGGGCACCCACTACAGGGCCTTTTTTCATTAGAGGTTCAAGCGTGAGGCCTGGAATACATGAATGACCTCAATCTTTGGTCAAATTAACAAATTAGGGAGTTTGACCCCTTGGTGGTGCTATAACAGGATAAATATTGCTGTAACGGTGCACACGTTAGTTAGACTAACTTTAAATTTGGCATGCAGTGTCTTTGTCCAAGGTGCTACCATTATCTATGAGAACAATGGCGCAACTCGAAAAAAGTGGCCGCCATCAGCCAATCAGCTTTGAGTACCTGTTAAATGTGGTTAATGAAGGCTGATCGAAACGCTCGATGGGCCTGTTTGAGAAATTTGAACAAAATCAGCCACTGGTACAGACCATCTTCAGATGGTCCTAACAAAAAGTTATTAAAAGCTTTCTGATAGACCCAATTCGACGAAGAGCTTGTCAAAGTGGACAAAAGGCTACATCTCCTCAACACTTTATCATCATACTAAAACCAAACTCGAAGTTTATGACAACCATGTCCTGAGGTTTCCTGCACAGTTTCAGAGCTGCGCCACTTAGTGGAGAGGAGACATGAAAAAGACAAAATGGATCTAAGGCTGCACTCAAAAAATTGCTCCACTCTTATGGTATATATTACAACTATGAATAAAATTGCCTTCAACGTGCCACATGTTGTTGCTAAATACTTAAAATAATAGCTTGTCCAGTGAGCTTAATTAAATTAAGTACATACTATTTACACGCAATTAGTTCAGATCCATAAGAAGACTCAGTCGAGTTCAAATATATAATGAAATAATATTTCTAGTGATTTCTTTTTTGTGTAAAATGTCTATAATTGCTCAAAGGTCTTAAAATACTTGAACCCTGGGAATTGCTGTTGCACCTGTATTTTTTTTTATAACACAAGGTTAAAAAAATGCAAGCCGAAATCATATTTCTCATTTTAGTTTGTTCCCCTAACAACTGTAATTTTTATTTTAGAACATAAAGATTTTATTTAAGAACCTAAAGTTCTAAAGACTTTTGATAACCTGGAATTTTAGAAACTGTCTTTTTTTTTTTTTTTTTTTTTTTTTTCCTTTGGAATTTTAATACATTGAGTAATTTCATCATAAGTTTTTGTTATTAATATATTTTTACATATGTATAAACATTTTGTCAAGCTTAGAAACATTTTACTGGGTAGAAATGGCTATTTGTAAGTTAAAAAAAAAACTGTAATGCTGAACTAAGTCATGTAAATTCATTGGTTATAAAAAGTGTAAACCATGAAGAAAACCGGGAATTATTAAGTTATTTTTAGTATTAAATTATATTGTTTTAATTATAATTATTTTAATTATTTTTAGAATTTTACACACTTAGTTTGTGTAAATTTTGTTTTAAAATGAGCAGCTTTGTCATTATAACAGGTATCAAATATTTTGGTCTTTAAATATTCTCTTGGGGATCATGGGGTCAAAAGATAAGTGGAAAAGTCATCAAAAGGGTCTGAAGGTGTAATAATGTTATTTACAGGCCCACTCTAGTCTTCCCATTTATTTGGCTACTCAATTTTAGTCTAATAGCTGTGATTGTTTTCTTTTGTGATTTAAGCAGCTGGAGAAAGCCAAAGAGCAAGAACAGTATGATGGAAATCAGTCTCAAACTCAGATCCAGTCATCTGAAAGCCCTCTCGCAGCCGCAGAGGGGCCCAAGAAGCCTGGCCGCAGGAGGAAGATCGCAGTAGCACCAGCAGCAGAGCCGTTGGACCTGGAAAAGGCCAGTCCCATCAAGAAAGTGGCCCGGGCCCGCAGCAAAGCCAAGGCTCTGGCCAAAGCCCAGGCTCAAGCGGAGGCCGAAGCGCAGGCTGCGTTGGCGGCGAAGAGGCAGGCGGAGCGGAGAGCGCAGGCTCAGAGACGAATGGAGGAGAGGAAGAGACAGATGATGATCTTAGAGGAGATGAAGAAGCCTGCAGAGGATATGTGTCTCCCCGACCACACGGTGAGCGTGATGTGCTAAAGGTTTTACATGTGAAGCCACACTGCTTTCTGTGAATTCGTTGGGTTTATTTTTCCAATTTAAGTACTGAATCACCAAAGCAGTGTTATTAACCCAAGCAATGAGTGCTATTGTTTAACACAATGACCTAATCAGATGTAACATGACACATTTCCTGAATCATGTGATTTGTCTTCCCACACTAAAAGAGACGTTGTGTGACACGATTACACCCGAAGGATCTGAAGGCCACTAAAGACTAAAGTATACTTCGGTTTTGACTCAAGATACTTAGTGTGTGCATACAGCTGAACAGCTGAAAAATACAAACATAAAACACTGGAATTTTCAAAGTATACTATGTTTAATGGTGCTTGACTATTATAGTAGCTTTTCAATATGCTAGCGCTCTTCTGCTTTGCTGTGTGTACTGTATGTAGCAGGAGTGTATTTTTGGGTAACACTGTTTTTTAAGGTGTCCTTGTTACACATGGCACATGTACTTACCATTATAATAACAGTTAATTATGCATAATTACATGCAAGTAACCCAAACCCTAATACTAACCCTTACCATATAGTAAGTACATGTAGTTAGTTAATATGACTCGGTACTTAAATGTATAATTACACTGTAACAAGGACACCTTAAAATTAAAGTCTAACCATATTTTCTGTAATTGTTTTCAGTATTTCAGTGTTTTCAATCATATACAGTACCATTTTTATGTTTTTTTACTTTTGTTTATCAAACTTTTGATGTTTTTAGTCTCTTCTCACAAAGCCTGCATTTGTTTGATCCAAAGTATAGCAAAAACAGTAAAATTTTGAAATATGTTTACTTTTTAAAATAACTGGTTTCTATTTTAATATATTTTAAAATGTAATTTATTCCTTTAATTTTTTTAACATCATTACTCCAGTCACATGATCGTTCAGAAATCATTTTAATATTCTGATTTGCTGCTCAAAAACATTTATTATGTTGAAAACAGCAGAGTAGAATTTTTTTCTGGTTTCTTTGATAAATAGAAAGTTCATAAGAATAGCATTTATTTGAAATAGAAACGCTGTAAATGTCTTTATCATCACGTACGATCAATTTAAAGCATCCTTGCTAAATAAAAGCTTTAATTGCTATAATTTCTTTCCCAAAAATTATACTGACTCCAAGCTTTTGAGTGGTATAATGTTACAAAAGCTTTTTATTTCAGAAAAATGCTGATCTTTGGATCTTTCTATTAATCAAAGAATCCTTAACAAAAGGTTCTCAACTGTTTTAAATATTAATAATAATAATAATACATGTTTCTTGAACAGCAAATCAGCACATTAGAATGATTTCTGAAGGATCATGTGACACTGAAGCCTGAAGTAATGATGCTGAAAATTCAGCTTTGATCACAGGAATAAATTACATTTTAAAATTTATTCAAATAAAAAAGACGATGATGGGGGCCAGATGCGTGGGGGTGAGGAGGGTTAAAAAGCCCCCAAAGTAGCACAGTGACCATGTCCCATATCAAAACTCAAAATGTTTCATTTCCGTGCCTAAAATGTATATTTTAAAGTCTCCCTTGTGCAGATTGATCATAAACACAGCTGAAAGGCTTCCTACCAGTGGCCATCACAAAACTTAACATCTTGCAGAGTTTTATCACAGGTAGAATGCATGAATGCAAAAAATGTGCCAACCCTGCATCCAACACAGGCTGCAGGAATCAGATATAGCTGATCATGAGTCTAACAAAGAGTAAGGAGAGATGACTGACAAATCATGCTGAAGGATTAGCCGCTCAGCAGATAATGTGCTCTTATCTGATCTTGTAAGATGTGCCTTTATACAGAGTGCATGTCATTGCGAAATTGAAAGTGAAAGTGAATAGCTGCTCATTCAAAAGAGCTTTAAATAATCCACATACAGTATTAGAATGACTGCGTTAGCAGGCGGTAAAGACCCGGAAATCAGCGGGACCAAGAAAACAGTCCCGCGTAGGGCTTTAATACTAAAACGCACACAATGAATGGTGACTGTAGAAAGCAAAAGCCTAATCCCGGACATTTTGGGTGATTTAGAAATCCTGGCTGGATGCATTTTTTTTTTTTTAGGTTCAAAAAAAGGATATGTCTGGAGAAAATAGGACGTATGGTCACCCTAGATCAAATGAATGCAGGCTTGGTGAGCAGAAGAGACTTCTTTAAAGAAAAAAACATTGAAAATCTTACTGTTCAAAAGCTTTTGGCTGGTGGTGCACATCGGCTCCCATAGAAATGAGTTGAAAGTCTCCACTCTGCTCCTCTCACTCCACATCAGTAGACACATGCCATAATACATACTGTAAATACTTGGTGATAATTTCATTTGCAGAACTTAACCTACTACGTTTTTCTGAGTGTGTCACTTAATGTTGTTGGTTGTCTCATCTGGGATGTTTTTTTTCCCCATTGCTCATTTTGTCATCTATCTCCCCCCTGTAGCCCCTCCCACAATTGACACGGATTCCAGGACTGGTGCTTTCGGGTTTGGCCTTCTCCAACTGTTTAAGGGTGGTTGAGTTCCTCCATGGTTACGGAAAGATTCTGGGGCTCCAGGTGCCCAAGGACATTCCCAGCCTGAGCACCCTGCAGGAAGGGCTCCTCGGCATGGAGAAGAGCCAAGGCGAGCTCCTGGATCTGCTCATCAAACTGGTGGAGGCAGCTCTGCACGATCCTGGACTGCCCTCATATTACCAGGTTTGCCTTTTGACTGATATCACTGTATCGAGTTGTTTTCTATTTATAACAGTGTCTAAAACTCATACGTTGCTATCTAAAGCATAAAACATTATTTAAAGCTAAAATAACTAAACATTAATGGAAATCAGCCTTAAAACCAACAAAAAACAGCATCCACAACATATTAAACTTAAGTATTTTGAAGTATTTTTTTTCTATTCTAACATTAAATATACAGTGGGAAATTATGTAGGTTTAATGAAGGTTGGTTTGTTTCTCTTTCTTGTTTCAGTCTGTGAAGATCCTGGGAGAGAAGCTGGTGGATCTGGAGCTGAACCACAGCACTGTATCCGAGGTGCTGCGGATCTTTCTGGAAGCCCATGGCTTTGATTTGGAGGTGTGTAACAGTCTCCGTACAAAGAGCTTCCAGACCCTTAAACCTGACGTCAAAGCCTCCATACTGGCCTTCCTGGTGGAGGAGCTCAACGCCAGCAACATAATCACCAGGTCAGCAGGAATGCAAATCATATCATCATCATAATTTTAAAAGAGTTCTGTAGATCTGCATATGCAAACATCATTTTCATTTTCCAACCGTTCTGTTTCTGCAGGGAGATTGATAACACGCTAGAGAACATGGCAACCTACAGGAAAAACAAGTGGATTATAGAAGGCAAACTACGCAAGTAAGACCCTTGCTTTTTATCCTGGCTTTTGGTAACGCTTTAGTTTAGGGACCAGTTCTCACTTTTATCTAGTTGCTTATTAGCATGCATATAACTATCTTATTGGTTTTGTTCTGCAGGGTCATATTTTAGATCACTTAGATACCTAAACTTAACAACCCACTAAGTAACTATAAATAAATTCAGTGCACACAGACTGAAGTTTAAGTCTTTGGTTCTTTTAATTGTGATGATTTTGCCTCACATTTAACAAAAACCCATCAATTCACTATCTCAACAAATTAGACTATGGTGACATGGCAATCAGCTAATCAACTCAGAACACCTGCAAAGGTTTCCTGAGCCTTCAAAATGGTCTCTCAGTTTGGTTCACTAGGCGACACAATCATGGGGAAGACTGCTGATCTGACAGTTGTCCAGAAGACAATCATTGACACCCTTCACAAGGAGGGTAAGCCACAAACATTCACTGCCAAAGAAGCTGGCTGTTCACAGAGTGCTGTATCCAAGCATGTTAACAGAAAGCTGAGTGGAAGAAAAAGATGCGCAACCAACCGGGAGAACCACAGCCTTGAGAGGCTTGTCAAGCAAAATCAATTCAAGAATGGACTGTGGCTGGGGTCAAGGCATCAAGAGCCACCACACACAGATGTGTCAAGGAATTTGGCTCAAGTTGTCGTATTCCTCTTGTTAAGCCACTCCTGAACCACAGACAATGTCAGAGGCGTCTTACCTGGGCTAAGGAGAAGAAGAAATGGACTGTTGCCCAGTGGTCCAAAGTCCTCTTTTCAGATGAGAGCAAGTTTTGTATTTCATTTGGAAACCAAGGTCCTAGAGTCTGGAGGAAGGGTGGAGAAGCTCATAGTTGAGTCCAGTGTTGAGTTTCCACAGTCTGTGGTGATTTGGGGTGCAATGTCATCTGCTGGTGTTGGTCCACTGTGTTTTTTGAAAACCAAAGTCACTGCACTCGTTTACCAAGAAATTTTAGAGCACTTCATGCTTCCTTCTGCTGACCAGCTTTTTAAAGATGCTGATTTCATTTTCCAGCAGGATTTGGCACCTGCCCACACTGCCAAAAGCACC